>NC_054475.1:78295434-78595434 GCF_017639515.1 Carcharodon carcharias | reverse complement strand
GGTCACAATGCAGGCCAGTGCTTCTATCATTCAAAGGGTAACAGTGCAGGCCAGCATTCCTATCATTCAATTGGTCACAGTGCAGGCCAGTGTTCCTATCAATGAACTGGTCACTGAGCAGCCCTGTGTGTCAATCATTCAACTGGGCAAAGTGAAGGCCAGTCTTTCCATCATTCAACTGGTTGCAGTGCAGCCCAGTGTTCCCATCATTCAACTGGTCACAGTGAAGGCCATTGCTTCTGTCATTCAAATGGTCACTGTGAAGGCCAGTGTTCCTATCAATCAACTGGTCACAGTGTAGGCCACTGTTCCTATCATTCAAATGGACACAGTGCAGTCCTAAATTACTATCACTCAACTGGTCACAGTACAGCACTGTGTGAACAGCATTCAAATGGTTAGAGTGCAGGCCAGTTTGTGCAGTATTGCAACTATTCAGAGGGCAGCCTTAGGTCTCAATCATTCAACTGGTCACAGAGCAGGCCAGTGTTTCCATCATTCAAGTAGTCGCAGTGCAGCCCAGTGTTCCCATCATTCAACTGGTCACAGTGAAGGCCAGTGCTTCTGTCATTCAACTGGTCACAATGCATACCCATGTTCCTATCATTTAACTGATCATAGTGCAGGGCAGTGTTTCTATCATGCAACTTTTCAGAGTTCAGGCCTAAGTTACTATCACTCAACTGCTCATAGTGCAGGCCGGTGTTTCCATCCATCAACTGGTCACAGTGCAGGCCTATGTTTCTATCATTCAACTGGTAACAGTGCAGGCCACTGTTTCTAACATGCAACTGCTCATAGTGAAAGCCTAAGTTACTGACACTCAACTGCTCACAGTGCAGGACTGTGTTTCCATCATTCAACAGGTCCCAATGAAGGCCTGTGTTTCCATCATTCAACTTGTCACAAAGGAGGACTGTGTGTACATCAGTCAAATGATTACAGTGCAGGCCAGTTTTTCCATCGTTCAGCTGGTCATAGGGCAGACTTATGTCTCTATCATTGAACTGCTCACAGTGCAGGCCAGTGCTTCTGTCATTCAAAGGGTAACAGTACAGGCCAGTGATCCTATAATTCAACTGGGTCACAGTGCAGGCCAGTGTTCCTATCATTGAACTGCTCAGAGTACAGGCCAGTGATCCTATAATTCAACTGGTCACAGTGCAGGCCAGTGTTCCTATCACTCAAATGGACACAGTGCATGCCTGTGTATCCATCATTCAACTGGTCTCATTGGAGGGATGTGTCTCTATCATTCAACTGGTCTCAGAGCTTGCAGTTCTTCCACCATTCAACTGGTCACAATGCAGGGCTGTGGTTCCATCAATCAACTGGTCACAGCGCAGGACAGTGTATCCATCAATCAACTGGTCACAGTGCAGGTCAGTGTTACTATCATGCAACTGGTCACATTGAAGGCCTGTGTTTCCATCATTCAACTGGTCACTGTGCATTCCTGTGTTCCTTTCATTCAACTGGACACAGTTCCAGCCAGTAATTCCATCATTCAACTGTTCACAGGGCACCCTGGTGTTCCCATCATTCAACTGGACACAGTGCAGGCCAGTGTTTCTATCATGCAACTGCTCACAGGGAAGGCCTAAGTTACTGACCCTCAACTGGTCACAGTGTAGGCCTGTGTTTCCATCATTCAACTGGTCAAAGTGCAGGCCTGTGTTTCCATCATTCAAATCGTCACAATGCAGGACTGTCTGTACATCAGTCAAATGGTTACAGTGCAGGCCAGTTTTTCCATCATTGAACTGGGCATAGGGCAGCATTATGTCTCTATCATTGAACTGGTCACAGTGCAGGACTGTGTATCCATCATTCAACTGGTCACAGCGCAGGCCAGTGTTTCCATCAATCAACTAGTCTCAGTGCAGGCCTATGGTTCTATCATTCAAGTACTCACAGGCCAGGCCTGTGTTTCCATCATTCAATTGGTCTGAATGAATGCCTGTGTTTCCATCATTCAACTGGACACAGTGCTGTCCTGTGTTTTTATCATTCGACTGGGTAAAGTGCAGCAAATGTTCTCATCATTAAACTGGTCACAGGGCAGGCCAGTGTATCTATCATTCAACCGGTCACAATGAAGGCCTTTGTTTTCATAATTCAACTGGACACTGCGCAAACATGTGTTTGCATCAAACAACTGGTCACAGTGCAGGTATGTGTTTCCATCATTCAACTCATCACGATGCAGGACTGTGTGTACATTAGTCAAATGGTTACAGTGCAGGCCAGATTTTCCATCAGTCAACTGGTCAAAAGGCAGCATTATGTCTCTATCATTGAACTGGTCACAGTGCAGGCCAGTGCTTCTGTCATTCAAAGGGTAACAGTGCAGGCCAGCGTTCCTATTATTCAATTGGTCACAGTGCAGGCCAATGTTCCTATCAATGAACTGGTCGCTGAGCAGCCCTGTGTGTCAATCATTCAACTGGGCACAGTGCAGGCCAGTCTTTCCATCATTCAACTGGGTGCAGTGCAGCCCAGTGTTCCCATCTTTCAACTGGTCACAGTGAAGGCCATTGCTTCTGTCATTCAAATGGTCACTGTTAAGGCCAGTGTTCCTATCAATCAACTGGTCACAGTGCAGGCCAGTGTTCCTATCATTCAAATGGACACAGTGCAGTCCTAAATTACTATCACTCAACTGGTCACAGTGCAGGCTTATGTTTCTATCATTCAACTGGTCACAGTGCAGGCCACTGTTTCCGAATTCAACTGGTCACAGTGCAGGCTTATGTTTTTATCACTCAACTGGTCACCGTACAGCACTGTGTGAACAGCATTCAAATGGTTAGAGTGGAGGCCAGTTTGTGCATCATGCAACTATTCAGAGGGCAGCCTTAGGTCTTAATCATGCAACTGGTCACAGGGCAGGCCTGTGTTCCTTTCATTCAACTGGACACAGTTCCAGCCAATATTTCCACAGTGAAGTCCAGTGTTCCCACCATTCAATTGGTCACAGTGAAGGCCAGTGCTTCTGTCATTCAACTGGTCACAGTGCATACCCGTGTTCCTCTCATTCAACTGGTCATAGTGCAGGACTGTGTTTCTATCATGCAACTTTTCAGAGTGCAGGCTTAAGTTACTATCACTCAACTGCTCATAGTGCAGGCCGATGTTTTCATCCATCAACTGGTCACAGTGCAGGCCTATGTTTCTATCATTCAACTGGTCACGGTGAAGACCTTTGTTCCAATCATTCAACTGGATACAGTGCACGCCTGTGTTCCTTTCATTCAACTGGTCACAGTGAATGCCAGTCATTCTGAGATTCAACTGGTCACAGTGCATACATGTGTTCCTATCATTGAACTGGTCATAGTGCAGGCCAGTGTTTCTATCATGCAACTTTTCAGAGTGCACGCATAAGTTACTATCACTCAACAGCTCACAGTGCAGACCGGTGTTTCCATCCATCAACTGGTCACAGTGCAGGCTTTTGTTTCTATCATTCAACTGGTCACAGCTCAGGCATGTGTTTCCATCCATCAACTGGTCACAGTGCAGGTCTGTGTTTCTATCATTCAATTGGTCACAGTGCAGGCCACTGTTTCTAATATGCAACTGCTCACACTGAAAGCCTAAGTTACTGCTCACAGTGCAGGACTGTGTTTCCATCATTCAAATGTACACAGTGCAGGCCTGTGTATCCATCATTCAACTGGTCTCAGTGGAGGCATATGTCTCTGTCATTCAACTGGTCACAGAGCCTACAGTTCTTCCACCATTCAACTGGTCACAATGCAGGGCTGTGGTTCCATCATTCAACTGGTCACAGCGCAGGACAGTGTTTCCATCAATCAACTGGTCACAGTGCAGGTCAGTGTTTCTATCATGCAGCTGGTCACAGTGAAGGCTTGTGTTTCCATCATTCAACTGGTCACTGTGCAGGCCTGTGTTCCTTTCATTCAACTGGACACAGTTCCAGCCAGTATTTCCAGCATTCAACTGTACAGAGTGCACTCCGGTGTTCCCATCATTCAACTGGTCACAGTGCAGGCCAGTGTTTCTATCATGCAACTGCTCACAGTGAAGGCCTAAGTTACGGACACTCAAGTGGTCACAGTGCAGGCCTGTGTTTCCTTCATTCAACTGGTCACACTGCAGGCCAGTGTTTCCATCATTCAACTGGTCACACTGCAGGCCTGTGTTTCCATCATTCAAATCGTCACAATGCAGGACTGTATGTACTTCAGTCAACTGTTTATAGTGCAGGCCAGTTTTTCCATCATTCAACTGGGCATAGGGCAGCATTATGTCTCTATCATTGAACTGGTCACAGTGCAGGCCAGTGTTTCTGTCATTCAAAGGGTAACAGTGCAGGCCAGTGTTCCTATCAATCAAATGGTCACATTTCAGGCTAGTGTTCCTATCGATCAACTGGTCACATTTCAGGCTAGTGTTCCTATCAATCAACTGGTCACATTTCAGGCTAGTGTTCCTATCAATCAACTGGTCACATTTCAGGCTAGTGTTCCTATCAATCAACTGGTTACACTGCAGGGCAGTGTTCCTATCATTCAAATGGATACAGTGCAGGACTGTGTATCCATCATTCAACTGGTCACAGCGCAGGCCAGTGTTTCCATCAATCAACTAGTCTCAGTGCAGACCTATGGTTCTATCATTCAAGTAATCTCAGGGCAGGCCTGTGTATCCGTCATTCAACTGGTCTCAATGAATGCCTGTGTTTCCATCATTCAACTGGACACAGTGCCGTCCTGTGTTTTTATCATTCAACTGGGTAAAGTGCAGCCAATGTTCCCATCATTCAACTAGTCACAGGGCAGGCCAGTGTATCTATCATTCAACCAGTCACAATGAAGGCCTGTGTTTCCATAATTCAACTGGTCACAGCGCAAGCCTGTGCTTCCATCATTCAACAGGTCTCAATGAAAGCATGTGTTTCCATCATTCCACTCGCCACAACGCAGGACTGTGTGTACATCAGTCAAATGGTTACTGTGCAGGCCAGTTTTTTCATTATTCAACTGGTCATAGGGCAGACCTATGTCTCTATCATTGAACTGGTCACAGTGCAGGCCGGTGCTTCTGTCATTCAAAGGGTAACAGTGCAGGCCAGTGTTCCCATCATTCAACTGGTCACAGTGCAGGCCAGTGTTTCTATCATTCAAGTGAACACAGTGCAGGCAACTGTTTCCATAATTCAACTGGACACTGCGCAATCATGTGTTTACATCAAACAACTGGTCACAGTGCAGGTATGTGTTTCCATCATTCAACTCGTCACGATGCAGGACTGTGTGCACATTATGTCAAATGGTTACAGTGCAGGCCAGATTTTCCATCAGTCAACTGGTCATAGGGCAGCATTATGTCTCTATCATTGAACAGGTCACAGTGCAGGCCAGTGCTTCTGTCATTCAAAGAGTAACAGTGCAGGTCAGCGTTCCTATCATTCAATTGGTCACAGTGCAGGCCAATGTTCCTATCAATGAACTGGTCACAGTGCAGGCTTATGTTTCTATCATTCAATTGGTCACAGTGCAGGCCAGTGTTCCTATCAATGAACTGGTCACTGAGCAGCCCTGTGTGTCAATCATTCAACTGGGCACAGTGCAGGCTTATGTTTCCATCATTCAACTGGTTGCAGTGCAGCCCAGTGTTCCCATCTTTCAACTGGTCACAGTGAAGGCCATTGCTTCTGGCATTCAAATGGTCACTGTGAAGGCCAGTGTTCCTGTCAATCAACTGGTCACAGTGCAGGCCTAAATTACTATCACTCAACTGGTCAAAGTGCAGGCCGGTGTTTCCATCCATCAACTGGTCACAGTGCAGGCTTATGTTTCTATCATTCAACTGGTCACAGTGCAGTTCTGTGTTTCTTTCATTCAATTTTTCACAGTGCAGGCCTGTGTTTCTATCATTCAAGTGAACACAGTGCAGGCAACTGTTTCCATAATTCAACTGGACACTGCGCAAACATGTGTTTACATCAAACAACTGGTCACAGTGCAGGTATGTGTTTCCATCATTCAACTCGTCACAATGCAGGACTGTGTGCACATTAGTCAAATGGTTACAGTGCAGGCCAGATTTTCCATCAGTCAACTGGTCATAGGGCAGCATTATGTCTCTATCATTGAACTGGTCACAGTGCAGGCCAGTGCTTCTGTCATTCAAAGGGTAACACTGCAGGCCAGCGTTCCTATCATTCAGTTGGTCACAGAGCAGGCCAGTGTTCCTATCATTCAAATGGACACAGTGCAGGCCTAAATTACTATCAGTCAACTGGTTACAGTGCAGGCCGGTGTTTACATCCATCAACTGGTCACAATGCAGGCTTATGTTTCTATCATTCAAATGGTTAGAGTGAAGGCCTGTTTTTCCATCATGCAACTATTCAGAGGGCAGCCTTTTGTCTCAATCATTCAATTGGTCACGGAGCAGGCCAGTGTTTCTGTCAATCAACTGGGCACAGTGCAGTCCAGTGCTTCCATCATTCAACTAGTCGCGGAGCAGCCCAGTGTTCCCATCATTCAACTGGTCACAGTGAAGGCCAGTGCATCTGTCATTCAACTGCTCACAATGCATACCCGTGTTCCTCTAATTCAAATGGTCACAGAGCAGGGCAGTGTTTCTATCAATCTAAAGGTCATAGTGTAGGCCAGTGTTTCTATCATTCAACTGGTCAGAACGCAATCCTGTGTTTCCATCACTCGACTGGTCACAGTGCAGGCCTGTGTGTTTCTCATTCAACTAGGCATAGTGCCGGCCAGTATTTCCATCATTCAACTGGTCTCAGTGCATGCCAGTGTTCTCATCATTCAACTGGTCACAGTGCAGGCCAGTGTTTCAAAAATGCAACTGGTCACAGTGCAGTCCTAAGTTACTATCACTCAGCTGGTCACAGTGCAGGCCTGTGTTTCTATAATGCAACTGGTCACAGTGCAGGCCAGTGTTTCTATAATGCAACTGGTCACATTGCAGTCCTAAGTTACTATCACACAGCTGGTCACAGTGCGGGCCTGTGTTTCCATGCATCAACTGGTCACAATGCAGACCTGTGTTTCTATCATTCAAGTGAACACAGTGCAGGCAACTGTTTCCATAATTCAACTGGACACTGCGCAAGCATGCGTTTACATCATGCAGCTGGTCACGGTGAAGATGTGTGTTTCCATCATGCAACTCGTCACAATGCAGGACTGTGTGCAGATTAGTCAAATGGTTACAGTGCAGGCCAGATATTCCATCAGTCAACTAGTCATAGGGCAGCATTATGTCTCTATCATTGAACTGGTCACAGTGCAGGCCAGTGCTTCTGTAATTTAAAGGGTAACAGTGCAGGCCAGCGCTCCTATCATTCAATTGGTCACAGTGCAGGCCAGTGTTCTTATCAATCAACTGGTCACTGAGCAGGCCTGTGTGTCAATCATTCAACTGGGCACAGTGAATACCAGTGTTTCCATCATTCAGTTGGTCACAGTGCAGGCCACTGTTTCTATAATTCAACTGCTCACAGCACAGGCATATGTTTCCATTCCTCAAATGGGCACTGTGCAGGCCAATGTTTCCATCATTCAACTGGTCACAGTGAAGGCCAGTGTTTCCATCATTCAACTGGTCACAGTGCAGGCCACTGTTTCCATAATTCAACTGCTCACAGCGCAGGCATGTGTTTCCATTCCTCGTCTGGTCACAGTGCAGGCTTATGTTTCTATCATGCAACTGGTCACAGTGCAGGTCTGTGTTTCTATCATTCAATTGGTCAAAGTGCAGGCCACTGTTTCTAACATGCAACTACTCATAGTGAAGGCCTAAGTTACTGACACTCAACTGGTCACAGTGCAGGCCAGTGCTTCTGTCATTCAAAGTTTAACAGTGCAGGCCAGCGTTCCTATTATTCAATTGGTCACAGAGCAAGCCAGTGTTCCTATCAATGAACTGGTCACTGAACAGCCCTGTGTGTCAATCATTCAACTGAGCACATTGAAGGCCAGTGTTTCCATCATTCAACTGGTTGCAGTGCAGCCCAGTGTTCCCATCAGTCAACTGGTCACAGTGCAGGCCGGTGTTTCCATCCATCAACTGGTCTCAGTGCAGGCTTACGTTTCTATCATTCAACTGGTCACAGTGCAGGTCTGTGTTTCTATATTCAACTGGTCTCAGTGGTGGCATGTATTTCTATCATTCAACTGGTAACAGACCCTGCAGTGTTTTCAACATTCAGCTGGTCACAATGCAGGGCTGTGGTTCCATCAATCAACTGGTCACAGCGCAGGCCAATGTTTCCATCAATCAACTGGTTACAGTGCAGGCCCGTGTTTCTATCATTCTACTGGTCAAAGTACAGGACCGTGCTTCTATCATGCACCTGGTCACTGTGAAGGAGTAAGTTACTATCACTCAACTGGTCACAGTACAGCACTGTGTGTACAGCATTCAAATGGTTAGAGTGCAGGCCAGTTTTTCCATCATGCAACTATTCAGAGGGCAGCCTTATTTCTCAATCATTCAGTTGGTCACAGAGCAGGCCAGTGTTTCTATCAATCAACTGGGCACAGTGCAGTCCAGTGTTTCTATAATGCAACTGGTCACATTGCAGTCCTAAGTTACTATCACACAGCTGGTCACAGTGCAGGCCTGTGTTTCCATCCATCAACTGGTCACAGTGCAGGTCTGTGTTTCTATCATTCAAGTGAACACAGTGCAGGCCACTGTTTCCATAATTCAACTGGACACTGCGCAAACATGTGTTTACATCATGCAACTGGTCACAGTGCAGGTATGTGTTTCCATCATTCATCTCGTCACAATGCAGGACTGTGTGCACATTAGTCAAATGGTTACAGTGCAGGCCAGATATTCCATCAGTCAACTGGTCATAGGGCAGCATTATGTCTCTATCATTGAACTGGTCACAGTGCAGGCCAGTGCTTCTGTCATTCAAAGGGTAACAGTGCAGGCCAGCGTTCCTACCATTCAATTGGTCACAGAGAAGGCCAATGTTCCTATCAATGAACTGGTCACTGAGCAGCCCCGTGTGTCAATCATTCAACTGGGCAAAGTGAAGGCCAGTCTTTCCATCATTCAACTGGTTGCAGTGCAGCCGACTGGTCCCATCTTTCAACTGGTCTCAGTGAAGGCCATTGTTTCTGTCATTCAAATGGTCACTGTGAAGGCCAGTGTCCCTATCAATAAACTGGTCACCGTGCAGGCCAGTGTTCCTATCATTCAAATGGACACAGTGCAGGCCTAAATTACTATCACTCAACTGGTCACAGTGCAGGCCGGTGTTTCCATCCATCAACTGGTCACAGTGCAGGCTTATGTTTCTATCATTCAAATGGTTATAGTGCAGACCTGTTTTTCCATCATGCAACTATTCAGAGGGCAGCCTTATGTCTCAATCATTCAGTTGGTCACAGAGCAGGCCAGTGTTTCTGTCAATCAATTGGGCACAGTGCAGTCCAGTGCTTCCATCATTCGACTAGTCGCAGTGCAGCCCAGTGTTCCCATCATTCAACTGGTCACAGTGAAGTCCAGTGCATCTGTCATTCAACTGGTCACAATGCATACCCGTGTTCCTCTAATTCAAATGGTCACAGAGCAGGGCAGTGTTTCTATCAATCAAAAGGTCATAGTGTAGGCCAGTGTTTCTATCATTCAACTGGTCAGAATGCAATCCTGTGTTTCCATCACTCAACTGGTCACAGTGCAGGCCTGTGTGTTTCTCATTCAACTAGGCATAGTGCCGGCCAGTATTTCCATCATTCAACTGGTCTCACTGCATGCCAGTGTTCTCATCATTCAACTGGTCACAGTGCAGGCCTGTGTTTCTATAATGCAACTGGTCACATTGCAGTCCTAAGTTACTATCACACAGCTGGTCACAGTGCAGTTCTGTGTTTCCATCCATCAACTGGTCACAATGCAGGTCTGTGTTTCTATCATTCAAGTGAACACAGTGCAGGCCACTGTTTCCATAATTCAACTGGACACTGCGCAAACATGTGCAACTGGTCACAGTGCAGGTATGTGTTTCCATCATGCAACTCGTCACAATGCAGGACTGTGTGCAGATTAGTCAAATGGTTACAGTGCAGGCCAGATATTCCATCAGTCAACTGGTCATAGGGCAGCATTATGTCTCTATCATTGAACTGGTCACAGTGCAGGCCTGTGCTTCTGTCATTCAAAGGGTAACAGTGCAGGCCAGCATTCCTATCATTCAGTTGGTCACAGTGCAGGCCACTGTTTCCATAATTCAACTGCTCACAGCGCAGGCATGTGTTTCCATTCCTCAAATGGGCACTGTGCAGGCCAGTGTTTCCATCATTCAACTGGTCACAGTGCAGGTCTGTGTTTCTATCATTCAAGTGAACACAGTGCAGGCCACTGTTTCCATAATTCAACTGGACACTGCGCAAACATGTGCAACTGGTCACAGTGCAGGTATGTGTTTCCATCATGCAACTCGTCACAATGCAGGACTGTGTGCAGATTAGTCAAATGGTTACAGTGCAGGCCAGATATTCCATCAGTCAACTGGTCATAGGGCAGCATTATGTCTCTATCATTGAACTGGTCACAGTGCAGGCCTGTGCTTCTGTCATTCAAAGGGTAACAGTGCAGGCCAGCATTCCTATCATTCAGTTGGTCACAGTGCAGGCCATTGTTTCCATAATTCAACTGCTCACAGCGCAGGCATGTGTTTCCATTCCTCAAATGGGCACTGTGCAGGTCAGTGTTTCCATCATTCAACTGGTCACAGTGAAAGCCAGTGTTTCCATCATTCAATTGGTCACAGTGCAGGCCACTGTTTCCATAATTCAACTGCTCACAGCGCAGGCATGTGTTTCCATTCCTCAACTGGTCACAGTGCAGGCTTATGTTTCTATCATGCAACTGCTCACAGTGCAGGTCTGTGTTTCCATCATTCAATTGGTCACAGTGCAGGCCACTGTTTCTAACATGCAACTACTCACAGTGAAGGCCTAAGTTACTGACACTCAACTGGTCACAGTGCAGGCCTGTGTTTCCATCATTCAACTCGTCACAATGCAGGACTGTGTGCACATTAGTCAAATGATTACAGTGCAGGCCAGATCTTCCATCAGTCTACTGGTCATAGGGCAGCATTATGTCTCTATCATTGAACTGGTCACAGTGCAGGCCAGCGCTTCTGTCATTCAAAGTTTAACAGTGCAGGCCAGCGTTCCTATCCTTCAATTGGTCACAGAGCTGGCCAGTGTTCCTATCAATGAACTGGTCACTGAACAGCCCTGTGTGTCAATCATTCAACTGAGCACATTGAAGGCCAGTATTTCCATCATTCAACTTGTTGCAGTGCAGCCCAGTGTTCCCATCAGTCAACTGGTCACAGTGAATGTCAGTGCTTCTGTCATTCAAATGGTCACAGTGAAGGCCAGTGTTCCTATCACTCAACTGCTCACAGTGCAGGCCGGTGTTTCCATCCATCAACTGGTCACAGTTTAGGCCGGTGTTTCCATAATTCAACTGGTCTCAGTGCAGGCTTATGTTTCTATCATTCAACTGGTCACAGTGCAGGTCTGTGTTTCTATCATTCAATTGGTCACAGTGCAGGCCACTGTTTCTCACATGCAACTGCTCACAGTGAAGACCTAATTTACTGACACTCAACTGGTTACAGTGCAGGACTGTGTTTCCATCATTCAACTGGTCTCAATGAAGGCCTGTGTTTCCATCATTCAACTCGTCACAGTGCAGGACTGTGTACACATTAGTCAAATGGTTACAGTGCAGGCCAGACTTTCCATCAGTCAACTGGTCATAGGGCAGCACTATGTCTCTATCATTGAACTGGTCACAGTGCAGGCCAGTGCTTCTGTCATTCAAAGTTTAACAGTGCAGGCCTGCGTTCATATCATTCAATTGGTCACAGAGCAGGCCAGTGTTCCTATCAATGAAATGGTCACTGAACAGCCCTGTGTGTCAATCATTCAATTGGGCACAGTGAAGGCCAGTGTTTCCATCATTCAACTGGTTGCAGTGCAGCCCAGTGTTCCCATCAGTCAACTGGTCACAGTGAATGTCAGTGCTTCTGTCATTCAAATGGTCACAGTGAAGGCCAGTGTTCCTATATTTCAACTGGTCAGAGTGCAATCCAGTGTTCCTATCAATCAAATGGTCACACTGCAGGGCAGTGTTCCTATCATTCAGATGGACACGGTGCAGGTCTGTGTATCCATCATTCAACTGGTCTCGGTGGAGGCATGTGTTTCTATCATTTAACTAGTAACAGAGCCTGCAGTGTTTCCACCATTCAACTGGTCACAATGCAGGGCTGTGGTTCCATCAATCAACTGGTCACAGCGCAGGCCAATGTTTCCATCACTCAACTGGTCACAGTGCAGGCCTGTGTTTTTATCATTCAACTGGGCACAGTGCAGGGCAGTGTTTCCATCATTCAACTGGTCACAATGAAGGCCTGTCTTTCTATCATTCATCTGGTCCCAGTGCAGGCCTGTTTTTTTATCATTCAACAAGGCATAGTGCCGGCCAGTTTTTCGATCATACGACTGGTCATCGAGCAGCCTTATGTAGCTATCATTCAACTGGGCACAGTGCAGGCCAGTGTTCCCATCATTCAACTGGTCACAGTGCAGCCCAGTGTTTCTATAATGCAACTGGTCACAGTGCAGTCCTAAGTTACTATCACTCAGCTGGTCACAGTGCAGGCATGTGTTTCCATCCTTCAACTGGTCACAGTGCAGGCCTGTGTTTCTATCATTCAAGTGAACACAGTGCAGGCCACTGTTTCCATAATTCAACTGGATACTGCGCAACCATGTGTTTACATCAAACAACTGGTGACAGTGAAGGTATGTGTTTCCATCATTCAATTCGTCACAATGCAAGACTGTGTGCAGATTAGTCGAATGGTTACAGTGCAGGCCAGATATTCCATCAGTCAACTGGTCATAGGGCAGCATTATGTCTCTATCATTGAACTGGTCACAGTGCAGGCCTGTGCTTCTGTCATTCAAAGGGTAACAGTGCAGGCCAGCACTCCTATCATTCAATTGGTCACAGTGCAGGCCAGTGTTCTTATCAATCAACTGCTCACAGCGCAGCCCTGTGTGTCATTAATTCAACTGGGCACAGTGCAGGCCAGTGTTTCTATCATTCAATTGGTCACAGTGCAGGCCACTGTTTCCATAATTCAACTGCTCACAGCGCAGGCATGTGTTTCCATTCCTCAGCTGGTCACAGTGCAGGCTTATGTTTATATCATTCAACTGGTCACAGTGCCGGTCTGTGTTTGTATCATTCAATTGGTCACAATGCAGGCCACTGTTTCCAACATGCAACTGCTCACAGTGAAGGCCTAAGTTACTGACACTCAACTGGTCACAGTGCAGGCCTGTGTTTCCAACATTCAACTGCTCACAGTGAAGGCCTAAGTTATTGATAATCAACTGGTCACAGTGCAGGCCACTGTTTCCATCATTCAACTGGTCACAGTGCAGCCCAGTGTTTCTATAATGCAACTGGTCACAGTGCAGTCCTAAGTTACTATCACTCAGCTGGACACAGTGCAGGCATGTGTTTCTATCCTTCAACTGGTCACAGTGCAGGCCTGTGTTTCTATCATTCAAGTGAACACAGTGCAGGCCACTGTTTCCATAATTCAACTGGACACTGCGCAACCATGTGTTTACATCAAACAACTGGTGACAGTGAAGGTATGTGTTTCCATCATTCAATTCATCACAATGCAAGACTGTGTGCAGATTAGTCGAATGGTTACAGTGCAGGCCAGATATTCCATCAGTCAACTGGTCATAGGGCAGCATTATGTCTCTATCATTGAACTGGTCACAGTGCAGGCCTGTGCTTCTGTCATTCAAAGGGTAACAGTGCAGGCCAGCACTCCTATCATTCAATTGGTCACAGTGCAGGCCAGTGTTCTTATCAATCAACTGCTCACAGCGCAGCCCTGTGTGTCATTAATTCAACTGGGCACAGTGCAGGCCAGTGTTTCTATCATTCAATTGGTCACAGTGCAGGCCACTGTTTCCATAATTCAACTGCTCATAGCGCAGGCATGTGTTTCCATTCCTCAGCTGGTCACAGTGCAGGCTTATGTTTCTATCATTCAACTGGTCACAGTGCCGGTCTGTGTTTGTATCATTCAATTGGTCACAATGCAGGCCACTGTTTCCAACATGCAACTGCTCACAGTGAAGGCCTAAGTTACTGACACTCAACTGGTCACAGTGCAGGCCTGTGTTTCCAACATTCAACTGCTCACAGTGAAGGCCTAAGTTATTGATAATCAACTGGTCACAGTGCAGGCCACTGTTTCCATCATTCAACTGGTCACAGTGCAGCCCAGTGTTTCTATAATGCAACTGGTCACAGTGCAGTCCTAAGTTACTATCACTCAGCTGGTCACAGTGCAGGCATGTGTTTCCATCCATCAACTGGTCACAGTGCAGGCCTGTGTTTCTATCATTCAAGTGAACACAGTGCAGGCCACTGTTTCCATAATTCAACTGGACACTGCGCAACCATGTGTTTACATCAAACAACTGGTCACAGTGCAGGTATGTGTTTCCATCATTCAACTTGTCACAATGCAGGACTGTGTGCACATTAGTCAAATGGTTACAGTGCAGGCCAGATATTCCATCAGTCAACTGGTCATAGGGCAGCATTATGTCTCTATCATTGAACTGGTTACAGTGCAGGCCTGTGCTTCTGTCATTCAAAGGGTAACAGTGCAGGCCAGCGCTCCTATCATTCAATTGGTCACAGTGCAGGCCAGTGTTCTTATCAATCAACTGGTCACTGAGCAGCCCTGTGTGTCAATAATTCAACTGGGCACAGTGCAGGCCAGTGTTTCTATCATTCAATTGGTCACAGTGCAGGCCACTGTTTCCAACATGCAAATGCTCACAGTGAAGGCCTAAGTTACTGATAATCAACTGGTCACAGCGCAGGCCTGTGTTTCCGTTCCTCAACAGGTCACAGTGCCGGCCTGTGTTTCCAACATGCAACTGCTCACAGTGAAGGCCTAAGTTACTGATAATCAACTGGTCACAGAGCAGGCCTGTGTTTCCATTTCTCAACAGGTCACAGTGCAGGCTTATGTTTCTATCATTCAACTGGTCACAGTGCAGGTCTGTGTTTGTATCATTCAATTGGTCACAGTGCAGGCCTGTGTTTCCAACATGCAACTGCTCACAGTGAAGGCCTAAGTTATTGATAATCAACTGGTCACAGTGCAGGCTTATGTTTCTATCATTCAATTGGTCACAGTGCAGGCCATTGTTTCCAACATGCAACTGCTCACACTGAAGGCCTAAGTTACTGATAATCAACTGCTCACAATGCAGGACTGTGTTTCCATCATTCAACTGGTCTCAATGAAGGCCTGTGTTTCCATCATTCAACTTGTCACAATGCAGGACTGTGTGTACATCAGTCAAATGGTTACAGTGCAGGCCAGCTTTTCCATCATTCAACTGGTCATAGGGCAGACTTATGTCTCTATCATTGAACTGGTCTCAGAGCAGGCTAGTGCTTCTGTCATTCAAATGGAAACAGTGCAGGCCTCTGTATCCATCATTCAACTTGTCACAGTGGAGGCTTGTATTTCTATCATTCAACTGGTCACAGAGCCTCCAGTGTTTCCACCTTTCAACGTGTCACAATGCAGGGCTGTTGTTCCATCATTCAACTGGTCACAGCGCAGGCCAGTGTTTCCATCATTCAACTGGTCACAGCGTAGGCCAGTGTTTCCATCAATCAACTAGTTTCAGTGCAGGCCTATGGGTCCATCATTCAATTGGTCACAGTGCAGGCCAGTGTTTCCATCATTCAACTGGCCCCAATGAAGGCCTGTGTTTCCATCATTCAACTCGTCACAATGCAGGACTGTGTGTACATCAGTCAAATGATTACAGTGCAGGCCAGTTTTTCCAGCATTCAACTAGTCATAGGGCAAACTTATGTCTCTAACATTGAACTGGTCAATGTGCAGGCCAGTGCTTCTGTCATTCAAAGGTTAACAGTGCAGGCCAGTGTTCCTATCATTTAACTGGTCTCAATGCAGGCCAGTCTTACTATCATTCAAATGGCCACAGTGCAGGCCTATGTATTCATAATTCAACTGGTCTCAGTGGAGGCATCATTCAACAGGTCACAGCACAGGCCATTGTTTCCATTATTCAACTGGACACAGCGCAGGCCAGTGTTTCCATCAATCAACTAGTCTCAGTGCAGGCTTATAGTTCTATCATTCAACCGGTTGCAGTGCAGGCTCTTGTTTCTATAATTCTAGTAGTCAAAGTACAGGCCCATGTTTCTATCATGCACTTGGTCACAATGAAGGAATAAGTTACTATCACTCAACTGGTCACATACAGCACTGTGTGCACAGCATTCAAATGGTTCGAGTGCAGGCCAGTTTTTCCATCATGCAACTACTCAGAGGGCAGCCTTATGTCTCAATTAATCGATTCGTCACATAGCAGGCCAGTGTTTCTATCAATCAAAGGGTCACGATGCAGATCAGTGTTCCTATCGTTCAACTGGTCACAGTGCAGGCCTCTGTTTCCAGCATTCATCTGGTCCCAGTGAAGGCCAGTGCTTCTGTCATTCAACTGGTCACAGTGCAGGCCAGTGTTTCTATCATGCAACTGGTCACAGTACAGGCCTGTGTTCCTTTTATACAACTGGACACAGTGCAGGCCTATGTTTCCATCATTCAACTCGTCACAATGCAGGGCTGTGTGTACATCAGTCAAATGGTTATAGTGCAGGCCAGTTTTTCTAACATTCAACTGGTCATAGGGCAGCATTATGTTTCTATCAATGAACTGGTCACAGTGCAGGCCAGTGCTTCTCTCATTCAAAGGATAACAGTGCAGGCCAGTATTCCTATCATTCAACTGGTCTCAATGCAGGCCAGTCTTACTATCATTCAAATGGCCACAGTGCAGGCCTATGTATTCATAATTCAACTGGTCTCAGTGGAGGCATCATTCAACAGGTCACAGCACAGGCCAGTGTTTCCATTATTCAACTGGACACAGCGCAGGCCAGTGTTTCCATCAATCAACTAGTCTCAGTGCAGGCTTATAGTTCTATCATTCAACCGGTTGCAGTGCAGGCTCTTGTTTCTATAATTCTAGTGGTCAAAGTACAGGCCCGTGTTTCTATCATGCACTTGGTCACAATGAAGGAATAAGTTACTATCACTCAACTGGTCACATACAGCACTGTGTGCACAGCATTCAAATGGTTCGAGTGCAGGCCAGTTTTTCCATCATGCAACTACTCAGAGGGCAGCCTTATGTCTCAATTAATCGATTCGTCACATAGCAGGCCAGTGTTTCTATCAATCAAAGGGTCACGGTGCAGATCAGTGTTCCTATCATTCAACCGGTCACAGTGCAGGCCTCTGTTTCCAGCATTCATCTGGTCGCAGTGAAGGCCAGTGCTTCTGTCATTCAACTGGTCACAGTGCAGGCCAGTGTTTCTATCATGCAACTGGTCACAGTGCAGGCCTGTGTTCCTTTCATTCAACTGGACACAGTGCAGGCCTGTGTTTCCATCATTCAACTGGTCACATTGCAGGCCTGTGTTTCCATCATTCAACTCGTCACAATGCAGGGCTGTGTGTACATCAGTCAAATGGTTATAGTGCAGGCCAGTTTTTCTATCATTCAACTGGTCATAGGGCAGCATTATGTTTCTATCAATGAACTGGTCACAGTGCAGGCCAGTGCTTCTCTCATTCAAAGGATAACAGTGCAGGCCAGTATTCCTATCATTCAACTGGTCACAGTACAGGCCTGTGTAATCATCATTCAACTGGTCTCAGTGGAGGCATGAGTTTCTATCATTCAGCTGGTCACAATGCAGGGCTGTGGTTCCATCAGTCAACTGGTCACAGCGCAGGCCAGTGTTTCCATCAATCAACTAGTCTCAGTGCAGGCCTATGGTGCTATCATTCAACTACTCACAGTGCAGGCCTGTGTTTCTATCATTCAACTACTCACAGTCCAGGCCAGTGTTTCTATCATTCAAGTGAACACAGTGCAGGCCACTGTTTCCATAATTCAACTGGACACTGCGCAAACATGTGCTTATATCATGCAACTGGTCACAGTGCAGGTATGTGTTTCCATCATTCAACTCGTCACAATGCAGGACTGTGTGCAGATTAGTCAAATGGTTACAGTGCTGGCCAGATATTCCATCAGTCAACTGGTCTTAGGGCAACATTATGTCTCTATCATTGAACTGGTCACAGTGCAGGCCAGTGCTTCTGTCATTCAACTGGTCACTGAGTAGCCCTGTGTGTCAATCATTCAACGGGGCACAGTGAAGGCCAGTGTTTCCATCATTCAATTGGTCACAGTGCAGGCCAGTGTTCTTATCAATCAACTGGTCACTGAGTAGCCCTGGGTGTCAAACATTCAAGGTGGCACAGTGAAGGCCAGTGTTTTCATCATTCAAATGGTCACAGTGCAGGCCTGTGTTTTTATCATTCAACT
Organism: Carcharodon carcharias; assembly: GCF_017639515.1. Classification (NCBI taxonomy): domain Eukaryota; kingdom Metazoa; phylum Chordata; class Chondrichthyes; order Lamniformes; family Lamnidae; genus Carcharodon; species Carcharodon carcharias. The sequence continues at coordinate 78,576,898 of NC_054475.1, read as the reverse complement.
GGGCAACAGTGCAGGGCAGTGGTTCCATCAATCAACTAGTCTCAGTGCAGGCCTATGGTTCTATCAATCAACTACTCACAGTGCAGGCCAGTGTTTCTATCATTCAACTACTCACAGTGTAGGCCAGTGTTTCTATCATTCAAGTGAACACAGTGCAGGCCACTGTTTCTATAATTCAACTTGAAACTGCGCAAACATGTGTTTACATCATGCAACTGGTCACAGTGCAGGTATGTTTTTCCATCATTCAACTCGTCACAATGCAGGACTGTGTGCCAATTAGTCAAATGGTTACAGTGCAGGCCAGATATTCCATCAGTCAACTGGTCTTAGGGCAGCATTATGTCTCTATCATTGAACTGGTCACAGTGCAGGCCAGTTCTTCTGTCATTCAACTGGTCACTGAGTAGCCCTGTGTGTCAATCATTCAACGGGGCACAGTGAAGGCCAGTGTTTCCATCATTCAATTGGTCACAGTGCAGGCCAGTGGTCTTATCAATCAACTGGTCACTGAGTAGCCCTGTGTGTCAATCATTCAAGGGGACACAGTGAAGGCCAGTGTTTCCATCATTCAATTGGTCACAGTGCAGGCCACTGTTTCCATAATTCAACTGCTCACAGCACAGGCATGTGTTGCCATTCCTCAACAAGTCACAGTGCAGGCTTATGTTTCTATCATTCAACTGCTCACAGTGCAGGCCACTTTTTCCATAATACAACTGGTCACAGCGCAGGCCTGTTTTTCCATCATTCAACTGGTCACAGTGCAGGCCAGTGTTTCTATCATGCAACTGGTTACAGTACAGGTCTGTGTTCCTTCCATTCAACTGGACACAGTTGCAGCCAATATTTCCATCATTCAACTGGTCACAGTGCAGGCCGGTGTTCCCATCATTCAACTCTCACTGCAGGCCAGTGTTTCTATCATGCAACTGCTCACAGTGAAGGCCTAAGGTACTGACAATCAACTGGTCACAGTGCAGGCCAGTGTTTCTATCATTCAACTGCTCACAGTGAAGGCCTAAGTTACTGACAATCAACTGGTCACAGTGCTGGCCTGTGTTTCCATCATTCAACTGGTCACAGTTCAGGCATGTGATTCCATCATTCAACTCGTAACAATGCGGGACTGTGCGTACAGCATTCAGATAGTTAGAGTGCCGGCCATTTTTTCGATCATACGACTGGTCATAGAGTAGCCTTATGTATCTATCATTCAACTGGTCAAAGTGCAGGCCAGTGTTTCTATCAATCAATGGGTCACAGTGTAGGCCAGTTTTCCTATCATTCAACTGGTCAGATTGCAGTCCTGTGTTTGCATCAATCAACTGGTCACAGTGCAGGCCTGTGTTTTTATCATTCAACTGGGCAACAGTGCAGGGCAGTGGTTCCATCATTTAGCTGGTCACAATGAAGGCCTGTCTTTCTATCATTCATCTGGTCCCAGTACAGGCGTGTCTTTTTATCATTCAACTAGGCATAGTGCCAGCCAATATTTCCATCATTCAACTGGTCACAGTGCTGGCCAGTGTTGCTATAATGCAACTGGTCACAGTGCAGTCCTAAGTTACTATCACTCAGCTGGTCACAGTGCAGGCCTGTGTTTCCATCCATCAACTGGTCACAGTGCAGGCCTGTGTTTCTATCATTCAAGTGAACACAGTGCAGGCCACTGTTTCCATAATTCAACTGGACACTGCGCAAACATGTGTTTACCTCAAACAACTGGTCACAGTGCAGGTATGTGTTTCCATAATTCAACTCGTCACAATGCAAGACTGTGTGCACATTAGTCAAATGGTTACAGTGCAGGCCAGATATTCCATCAGTCAACTGGTCATAGGGCAGCATTATGTCTCTAACTTTGAACTGGTCACAGTGCAGGCAAGTGCTTCTGTCATTCAAAGGGTAAAAGTGCAGGCCAGCGCTCCTATCATTCAATTGGTCAAAGTGCAGGCCAGTGTTCTTATCAATCAACTGGTCACTGAGCAGCCCTGTGTGTCAATCATTCAACTGGTCACAGTGCAGGCCAGTGTTTCTATCATTTAATTGGTCACAGTGTAGGCCTCTGTTTCCATAATTCAAATGCTCACAGCGCAGGCATGTGTTTCCATTCCTGAACTGGTCACAGTGGAGGTCTGTGTTTCCATTCCTCAACCGGTCACAGTGCAGGCCTCTGTTTCCATAATTCAACTGCTCACAGCGCAGGCATGTGTTTCCATTCCTCAACTGGTCACAGTGCAGGCTTATGTTTCTATCATTTAACTGGTCACAGTGCAGGTCTGTGTTTCTGTATTCAATTGGTCACAGTGCAGGCCACTGTTTCTAACATGCAACTGCTCACAGTGCAGGCCTGTGTTTCAATCATTCATCTTGTCACAATGGAGGACTGTGTGTACATCAGTCAAATGATTACAGTGCAGGCCAGTTTTTCCATCATTCAACTAGTCACAGTGTAGAGCAGTGTTCCTATCAATCACATGGTCACACTGCAGGCCAGTGTTCCTATCATTCAACTGGTCACAGTGCAGGCCTCTGTTTCCAGCATTCATCTGGTCCCAGTGAAGGCCAGTGCTTCTGTCATTCAACTGGTCACAGTGCAGGCCAGTGTTTCTATCATGCAACTGGTCACAGTGCAGGCCTGTGTTCCTTTCATTCAACTGGACACAGTGCAGGCCTGTGTTTCCATCATTCAACTGGTCACAGTGCAGGCCTGTGTTTCCATCATTCAACTCGTCACAATGCAGGGCTGTGTGTACATCAGTCAAATGGTTATAGTGCAGGCCAGTTTTTCTATCATTCAACCGGTCATAGGGCAGCATTATGTTTCTATCAATGAACTGGTCAGAGTGCAGGCCAGTGCTTCTCTCATTCAAAGGATAACAGTGCAGGCAAGTTTTTCCATCATACAACTACTCAGAGGGCAGCCTTATGTCTCAATCATTCGATTCGTCACATAGCAGGCCAGTGTTTCTATCAATGAAAGGGACACGGTGCAGATCAGTGTTCCTATCATTCAACTGGTCACAGTGCAGACCTCTGTTTCCATCATTCATCTGGTCCCAGTGCAGGCCTGTGGTTTTATCAATCAACTGGGCACAGTGCAGGCCAGTGTTTCCATCATTCAACTAGTCACAGTGCTGCCCACTGTTCCCATCATTCAACTGGTCACAGTGAAGGCCAGTGCTTCTATCACTCAATTGGTCACAGTGCAGGCCACTGTTTCCATCAAACAACTGGTCACAGCGCAGGCCAGTGTTTCTATCATGCAACTGCTCACAGTGAAAGCCCAATTTACTGACACTCAACGGGGCACTGTGCAGGACTGTGTGCCCATAATACAACTGGTCACAGCGCAGGCCTGTGCTTCCATCATTCAACTGGTCACAGTGCAGGCCAGTGTTTCTATCATGCAACTGGTCACAGTGCAGGCCTGTGTTCCTTTCATTCAACTGGACACAGTTGCAGCCAATATTTCCATCATTCAACTGGTCACAGTGCAGGCTGGTGTTCCCATCATTCAACTGGTCACACTGCTGGACAGTGTTTCTATCAGGCAACTGCTCACAGTGAAGGCTTAAGTTACTGACACTCAACTGGTCACAGAACAGGCCTGTGTTTCCTTCATTCAACTGGTCACAGTGCAGGCCTGTGTTTCCATCATTGAACTCGTCACAATGCAGGGCTCTGTGTACATCAGTCAAATGGTTACAGTGCAGGCCAGTTTTTCCATCATTCAACTGGTCATAGGGCAGCATAATGTCTCTATCATTGAACTGGTCACAGTGAAGGCCAGTGTTTCTATCATTCTACTGGTCAAAGTACATGCCCTTGCTTCTATCATGCACCTAGTCACAGTGAAGGAATAAGTTACTATCACTCAACTGGTCACAGTACAGCACTGTGTGCACAGCATTCAAATTGTTAGAGTGCAGGCCAGTTTTTCCATCATGCAACTATTCAGAGGGCAGCCTTATATCTCAATCATTCAATTGGTCACAGAGCAGGCCAGTGTTTCTATCAATCAAAGGCTCACGGTGCAGACCAGTGTTCCTATCATTCAACCGATCACAGTGCAGGCACTGTTTCCATCATTCATCTGGTCCCATTGCAGGCCAGTGTTTTTATCAATCAACTGGCCACAGTGCAGGCCAATGTTTCCATCATTCAAATGGTCACAGTGAAGACCAGTGCGTCTGTCATTCAACTGGTCAAAGTGCAGAGCAGTGTTTCTATCATGCAAATTTTCAGAGTGCAGGCCTAAGTTAATATCACTCAACTGTTCACAGTGAAGGCCTATGTTTCTATCATTCAACTGGTCGCAATGCAGGTCACTGTTTCCATAATACAACTGGTCACAGCGCAGGCCTGTTTTTCCATCATTCAACTGGTCACAGTGAAGGCCTGTGTTTCCATCATTCAACTGGTCACAGTGCAGGCCTGTGTTCCTTTCATTCAACTGGACACAGTTCCAGCCAGTATTTCCATCATTCAACTGGGTCACAGTGCAGGTCGGTGTTTCCATCATTCAACTGGAAAGAGTGCAGGCTAGTGTTTCTATCAGGCAACTGCTCACAGTGAAGGCCTAAGTTACTGACACTCAACTGTTCACAGTGCAGGCCTGTGTAAGCATCATTCAACTGGTCTCAGTGGAGGCCTGTGTTTCCATCATTCAACTGGTCACAATGCAGGGCTGTGGTTCCATCATTCAACTGGTCACAGCGCTGGCCAGTGTTTCCATCAATCAACTAGTCTCAGTGCAGGCCAGTGTTTCTATCATTCAACTGCACACTGAGCAAACATGTGTTTATATCATGCAACTGGTCACAGTGCAGGTATGTGTTTCCATCATTAAACTCGTCACAATGCAGGAGTGTGTGCACATTAGTCAAATGGTTACAGTGCAGGTCAGATATTCCCTCAGTCAACTGGTCATAGGGCAGCATTATGACTCTATCATTGAACTGGTCACAATGCAGGCCAGTGCTTCTGTTATTCAAACGGTAACAGTGCAGGCCAGTGTTCTTATCAATCAACTGGTCACTGAGTAGCCCTGTGTGTCAATCATTCAACTGGGCACAGTGCAGGCCAGTGTTTCCATCATTCAATTGGTCACAGTGCAGGCCACTGTTTCCATAATTCAACTGCTCACAGCGCAGGCATGTGTTTCCATTCCTCAACTGGTCACAGTGCAGGCTTACGTTTCTATCATGCAACTGCTCACAGTGAAGTCCTAAGTTACTAACACTCAATTGGTCACAGTGCTGGCCTGTGTATCCATCATTCAACTGGTCTCAGTGGAAGCATGTGTTTCCATCAATCAGTTAGTCCCAGTGCAGGCCTCTGTTTCCATAATTCAACTGTTCACAGTGCAAGCATGTGTTTCCATCCATCAACTGGTCACCGTGCAGGTCTGTGTTACTGTCATTCAATTGGTCACAGTGCAGGCCAATGTTTCTAACATGCAACTGCTCACAGTGAAGGCCTAAGTTACAGATACTCAACTGGTCACAGTGCAGGACTGTGTTTCCATCATTTAACTGGTCCCAATGAAGGCCTGTATTTTTATCAATCAACAGGGCACAGTGCAGGCCAGTGTTTCCATCATTCAACTGGTCACAGTGAAGGCCAGTGCTTCTGTCATTCAACTGGTCACAGTGCAGGCCAGTGTTTCTATCACTCAATTGGTCACAGTGCAGGCCACTCTTTCCATAATACAACTGGACACAGTTCCAGCCAATATTTCCATCATGCAACTGGTCACAGTGCAGGCCGGTGTTTCCATCATTCAACTGGTCACGGTGCTGGCCAACGTTTCTATCATGCAACTGCTCACAGTGAAACCCAATTTACTGACACTCAACGGGGCACAGTGCAGGACTGTGTGCCCATAATACAACTGGTCACAGCGCAGGCCTGTGTTTCCATCATTCAACTGGTCACAGTGCAGGCCAGTGTTTCTATCATGCAACTGGTCACAGTGCAGGCCTGTGTTCCTTTCATTCAACTGGACACAGTTGCAGCCAATATTTCCATCATTCAACTGGTCACAGTGCAGGCTGGTGTTCCCATCATTCAACTGGTCACAGTGCTGGACAGTGTTTCTAACATGCAACTGCTCACAGTGAAGGCTTAAGTTACTGACACTCAACTGGTCACAGAACAGGCCTGTGTTTCCTTCATTCAACTGGTCACAGTGCAGGCCTGTGTTTCCATCATTCAACTAGTCGCAGTGCTGCCCAGTTTTCCCATCATTCAACTGGTCACAGTGAAGGCCAGTGCTTCTGTCATTCAACTGGTCACAGTGCAGGCCAGTGTTTCTATCAATCAACTGGTCACAGTGCAGGACTGTGTTTCCATCATTCAACTGATCTCAATGAAGGCCTGTGTTTCCATCATTCAACTTGTCAGAATGCAGGACTGTGTGTACATCAGTCAAATGGTTACAGTGCAGGCCAGTTTTTCCATCACTTAACTGGTCATAGACAGACGTATGTCTCTATCATTGAACTGGTCACAGTGCAGGCCAGTGCTTCTGTCATTCAAAGGGTAACAGTGCAGGCCAGTGTTCCTATCATTCAAATGATCACACTGCAGGCCAGTGTTCCTTTCATTCAAATGGACACAGTGCAGGCCTGTGTATCCATCATTCAACTGGTCACAGTGGAGGCAGGTGTTTCCATCATTCAACTCTCACTGCAGGCCAGTGTTTCTATCATGCAACTGCTCACAGTGAAGGCCTAAGGTACTGACAATCAACTGGTCACAGTGCAGGCCAGTGTTTCTATCATTCAACTGCTCACAGTGAAGGCCTAAGTTACTGACAATCAACTGGTCACAGTGCTGGCCTGTGTTTCCATCATTCAACTGGTCACAGTTCAGGCATGTGATTCCATCATTCAACTCGTAACAATGCGGGACTGTGCGTACAGCATTCAGATAGTTAGAGTGCCGGCCATTTTTTCGATCATACGACTGGTCATAGAGTAGCCTTATGTATCTATCATTCAACTGGTCAAAGTGCAGGCCAGTGTTTCTATCAATCAATGGGTCACAGTGTAGGCCAGTTTTCCTATCATTCAACTGGTCAGATTGCAGTCCTGTGTTTGCATCAATCAACTGGTCACAGTGCAGGCCTGTGTTTTTATCATTCAACTGGGCAACAGTGCAGGGCAGTGGTTCCATCATTTAGCTGGTCACAATGAAGGCCTGTCTTTCTATCATTCATCTGGTCCCAGTACAGGCGTGTCTTTTTATCATTCAACTAGGCATAGTGCCAGCCAATATTTCCATCATTCAACTGGTCACAGTGCTGGCCAGTGTTGCTATAATGCAACTGGTCACAGTGCAGTCCTAAGTTACTATCACTCAGCTGGTCACAGTGCAGGCCTGTGTTTCCATCCATCAACTGGTCACAGTGCAGGCCTGTGTTTCTATCATTCAAGTGAACACAGTGCAGGCCACTGTTTCCATAATTCAACTGGACACTGCGCAAACATGTGTTTACCTCAAACAACTGGTCACAGTGCAGGTATGTGTTTCCATAATTCAACTCGTCACAATGCAAGACTGTGTGCACATTAGTCAAATGGTTACAGTGCAGGCCAGATATTCCATCAGTCAACTGGTCATAGGGCAGCATTATGTCTCTAACTTTGAACTGGTCACAGTGCAGGCAAGTGCTTCTGTCATTCAAAGGGTAAAAGTGCAGGCCAGCGCTCCTATCATTCAATTGGTCAAAGTGCAGGCCAGTGTTCTTATCAATCAACTGGTCACTGAGCAGCCCTGTGTGTCAATCATTCAACTGGTCACAGTGCAGGCCAGTGTTTCTATCATTTAATTGGTCACAGTGTAGGCCTCTGTTTCCATAATTCAAATGCTCACAGCGCAGGCATGTGTTTCCATTCCTGAACTGGTCACAGTGGAGGTCTGTGTTTCCATTCCTCAACCGGTCACAGTGCAGGCCTCTGTTTCCATAATTCAACTGCTCACAGCGCAGGCATGTGTTTCCATTCCTCAACTGGTCACAGTGCAGGCTTATGTTTCTATCATTTAACTGGTCACAGTGCAGGTCTGTGTTTCTGTATTCAATTGGTCACAGTGCAGGCCACTGTTTCTAACATGCAACTGCTCACAGTGCAGGCCTGTGTTTCAATCATTCATCTTGTCACAATGGAGGACTGTGTGTACATCAGTCAAATGATTACAGTGCAGGCCAGTTTTTCCATCATTCAACTAGTCACAGTGTAGAGCAGTGTTCCTATCAATCACATGGTCACACTGCAGGCCAGTGTTCCTATCATTCAACTGGTCACAGTGCAGGCCTCTGTTTCCAGCATTCATCTGGTCCCAGTGAAGGCCAGTGCTTCTGTCATTCAACTGGTCACAGTGCAGGCCAGTGTTTCTATCATGCAACTGGTCACAGTGCAGGCCTGTGTTCCTTTCATTCAACTGGACACAGTGCAGGCCTGTGTTTCCATCATTCAACTGGTCACAGTGCAGGCCTGTGTTTCCATCATTCAACTCGTCACAATGCAGGGCTGTGTGTACATCAGTCAAATGGTTATAGTGCAGGCCAGTTTTTCTATCATTCAACCGGTCATAGGGCAGCATTATGTTTCTATCAATGAACTGGTCAGAGTGCAGGCCAGTGCTTCTCTCATTCAAAGGATAACAGTGCAGGCAAGTTTTTCCATCATACAACTACTCAGAGGGCAGCCTTATGTCTCAATCATTCGATTCGTCACATAGCAGGCCAGTGTTTCTATCAATGAAAGGGACACGGTGCAGATCAGTGTTCCTATCATTCAACTGGTCACAGTGCAGACCTCTGTTTCCATCATTCATCTGGTCCCAGTGCAGGCCTGTGGTTTTATCAATCAACTGGGCACAGTGCAGGCCAGTGTTTCCATCATTCAACTAGTCACAGTGCTGCCCACTGTTCCCATCATTCAACTGGTCACAGTGAAGGCCAGTGCTTCTATCACTCAATTGGTCACAGTGCAGGCCACTGTTTCCATCAAACAACTGGTCACAGCGCAGGCCAGTGTTTCTATCATGCAACTGCTCACAGTGAAAGCCCAATTTACTGACACTCAACGGGGCACTGTGCAGGACTGTGTGCCCATAATACAACTGGTCACAGCGCAGGCCTGTGCTTCCATCATTCAACTGGTCACAGTGCAGGCCAGTGTTTCTATCATGCAACTGGTCACAGTGCAGGCCTGTGTTCCTTTCATTCAACTGGACACAGTTGCAGCCAATATTTCCATCATTCAACTGGTCACAGTGCAGGCTGGTGTTCCCATCATTCAACTGGTCACACTGCTGGACAGTGTTTCTATCAGGCAACTGCTCACAGTGAAGGCTTAAGTTACTGACACTCAACTGGTCACAGAACAGGCCTGTGTTTCCTTCATTCAACTGGTCACAGTGCAGGCCTGTGTTTCCATCATTGAACTCGTCACAATGCAGGGCTCTGTGTACATCAGTCAAATGGTTACAGTGCAGGCCAGTTTTTCCATCATTCAACTGGTCATAGGGCAGCATAATGTCTCTATCATTGAACTGGTCACAGTGAAGGCCAGTGTTTCTATCATTCTACTGGTCAAAGTACATGCCCTTGCTTCTATCATGCACCTAGTCACAGTGAAGGAATAAGTTACTATCACTCAACTGGTCACAGTACAGCACTGTGTGCACAGCATTCAAATTGTTAGAGTGCAGGCCAGTTTTTCCATCATGCAACTATTCAGAGGGCAGCCTTATATCTCAATCATTCAATTGGTCACAGAGCAGGCCAGTGTTTCTATCAATCAAAGGCTCACGGTGCAGACCAGTGTTCCTATCATTCAACCGATCACAGTGCAGGCACTGTTTCCATCATTCATCTGGTCCCATTGCAGGCCAGTGTTTTTATCAATCAACTGGCCACAGTGCAGGCCAATGTTTCCATCATTCAAATGGTCACAGTGAAGACCAGTGCGTCTGTCATTCAACTGGTCAAAGTGCAGAGCAGTGTTTCTATCATGCAAATTTTCAGAGTGCAGGCCTAAGTTAATATCACTCAACTGTTCACAGTGAAGGCCTATGTTTCTATCATTCAACTGGTCGCAATGCAGGTCACTGTTTCCATAATACAACTGGTCACAGCGCAGGCCTGTTTTTCCATCATTCAACTGGTCACAGTGAAGGCCTGTGTTTCCATCATTCAACTGGTCACAGTGCAGGCCTGTGTTCCTTTCATTCAACTGGACACAGTTCCAGCCAGTATTTCCATCATTCAACTGGGTCACAGTGCAGGTCGGTGTTTCCATCATTCAACTGGAAAGAGTGCAGGCTAGTGTTTCTATCAGGCAACTGCTCACAGTGAAGGCCTAAGTTACTGACACTCAACTGTTCACAGTGCAGGCCTGTGTAAGCATCATTCAACTGGTCTCAGTGGAGGCCTGTGTTTCCATCATTCAACTGGTCACAATGCAGGGCTGTGGTTCCATCATTCAACTGGTCACAGCGCTGGCCAGTGTTTCCATCAATCAACTAGTCTCAGTGCAGGCCAGTGTTTCTATCATTCAACTGCACACTGAGCAAACATGTGTTTATATCATGCAACTGGTCACAGTGCAGGTATGTGTTTCCATCATTAAACTCGTCACAATGCAGGAGTGTGTGCACATTAGTCAAATGGTTACAGTGCAGGTCAGATATTCCCTCAGTCAACTGGTCATAGGGCAGCATTATGACTCTATCATTGAACTGGTCACAATGCAGGCCAGTGCTTCTGTTATTCAAACGGTAACAGTGCAGGCCAGTGTTCTTATCAATCAACTGGTCACTGAGTAGCCCTGTGTGTCAATCATTCAACTGGGCACAGTGCAGGCCAGTGTTTCCATCATTCAATTGGTCACAGTGCAGGCCACTGTTTCCATAATTCAACTGCTCACAGCGCAGGCATGTGTTTCCATTCCTCAACTGGTCACAGTGCAGGCTTACGTTTCTATCATGCAACTGCTCACAGTGAAGTCCTAAGTTACTAACACTCAATTGGTCACAGTGCTGGCCTGTGTATCCATCATTCAACTGGTCTCAGTGGAAGCATGTGTTTCCATCAATCAGTTAGTCCCAGTGCAGGCCTCTGTTTCCATAATTCAACTGTTCACAGTGCAAGCATGTGTTTCCATCCATCAACTGGTCACCGTGCAGGTCTGTGTTACTGTCATTCAATTGGTCACAGTGCAGGCCAATGTTTCTAACATGCAACTGCTCACAGTGAAGGCCTAAGTTACAGATACTCAACTGGTCACAGTGCAGGACTGTGTTTCCATCATTTAACTGGTCCCAATGAAGGCCTGTATTTTTATCAATCAACAGGGCACAGTGCAGGCCAGTGTTTCCATCATTCAACTGGTCACAGTGAAGGCCAGTGCTTCTGTCATTCAACTGGTCACAGTGCAGGCCAGTGTTTCTATCACTCAATTGGTCACAGTGCAGGCCACTCTTTCCATAATACAACTGGACACAGTTCCAGCCAATATTTCCATCATGCAACTGGTCACAGTGCAGGCCGGTGTTTCCATCATTCAACTGGTCACGGTGCTGGCCAACGTTTCTATCATGCAACTGCTCACAGTGAAACCCAATTTACTGACACTCAACGGGGCACAGTGCAGGACTGTGTGCCCATAATACAACTGGTCACAGCGCAGGCCTGTGTTTCCATCATTCAACTGGTCACAGTGCAGGCCAGTGTTTCTATCATGCAACTGGTCACAGTGCAGGCCTGTGTTCCTTTCATTCAACTGGACACAGTTGCAGCCAATATTTCCATCATTCAACTGGTCACAGTGCAGGCTGGTGTTCCCATCATTCAACTGGTCACAGTGCTGGACAGTGTTTCTAACATGCAACTGCTCACAGTGAAGGCTTAAGTTACTGACACTCAACTGGTCACAGAACAGGCCTGTGTTTCCTTCATTCAACTGGTCACAGTGCAGGCCTGTGTTTCCATCATTCAACTAGTCGCAGTGCTGCCCAGTTTTCCCATCATTCAACTGGTCACAGTGAAGGCCAGTGCTTCTGTCATTCAACTGGTCACAGTGCAGGCCAGTGTTTCTATCAATCAACTGGTCACAGTGCAGGACTGTGTTTCCATCATTCAACTGATCTCAATGAAGGCCTGTGTTTCCATCATTCAACTTGTCAGAATGCAGGACTGTGTGTACATCAGTCAAATGGTTACAGTGCAGGCCAGTTTTTCCATCACTTAACTGGTCATAGACAGACGTATGTCTCTATCATTGAACTGGTCACAGTGCAGGCCAGTGCTTCTGTCATTCAAAGGGTAACAGTGCAGGCCAGTGTTCCTATCATTCAAATGATCACACTGCAGGCCAGTGTTCCTTTCATTCAAATGGACACAGTGCAGGCCTGTGTATCCATCATTCAACTGGTCTCAGTGGAGGCAGGTGTTTCCATCATTCAACTGGTCACATTGCAGGCTGGTGTTCCCAACATTCAACTGGTCACCGTGAACGCCAGTGCTTCTGTCATTCAACTGGTCACAGTGCATACCTGTGTTCCTATCATTCAACTGGTCGCAGTGCAGTCCCTTGTTTCTATCATTCTACTGGTCAAAGAACAGGCCCGTGCTTCTATCATGCGCCTGGTCACAGTGAAGGAATAAGTTACTATCACTCAACTGGTCACAGTACAGCACTGTGTCCACAGCATTCAAATGGTTAGAGTGCAGGCCAGTTTTTCCATCATGCAACTATTCAGAGGGCAGCATTATATCTCAATCTTTCAATTGGTCACAGAGCAGGCCAGTGTTTCTATCAATCAAAGGGTCACGGTGCAGACCAGTGTTCCTAACATTCAACTCGTCACAATGAAGGACTCTGTTTCCATCATTCATCTCGTCCCAGTGCAGGCCTGTGTTTTAATCAATCAACTGGCCACAGTGCAGGCCAGTGTTTCCATCATTCAACTAGTCGCAGTGCAGCCCAGTGTTCCCATCATTCAACTGGTCACAGCGAAGGCCAGTGCTTCTGTCATTCAACTGGTCAAAGGTCAGGCCAGTTTTTCTATCACTCAGTTGGTTACAGTGCAGGCCACGGTTTCCATAATACAACTGGTCACAGCGCAGGCCTGTTTTTCCATCATTCAACTGGTCACAGTGCTGGCTAGTGTTTCTATCATGCAACTGGTCACAGTGCTGGCCAGTGTTTCTATCATGCAACTGGTCACAGTGCAGGCCTGTGTCCTTTCATTCAACTGGACACAGTTCCAGCCAATATTTCCATCATGCAACTGGTCACAGTGCAGGCCGGTTTTTCCATCATTCAACTGGTCACAGTGCTGGCCAGTGTTTCTATCATGCAACTGCTCACAGTGAAAGCCCAATTTACTGACACTCAACTGGTCACAGTGCAGGACTGTGTTTACATCATTCAACTGGTCACAGTGCAGGCCTGTGTTTCCATCATTCAACACGTCACAATGCAGGGGTGTGTGTACATCAGTCAAATGGTTACAGTGCAGGCCAGTTTTTCCATCATCCAACTGGTCATAGGGCAGCATTATGTCTCTATCATTGAATTGGCACAGTGCAGTCAAGTGCTTCTCTCATTCAAAGGGAAACAGTGCAGCCCAGTATTCCTATCATTCAACTGGACACAGTTCCAGCCAGTATTTCCATCATTCAACTGGAAACAGTGCAGGCCAGTGTTTCTATCATGAAACTGCTCACAGTGAAGGGCTAAGTTACTGAAACTTAACTGGTCACAGTGTAGGCCTGTGTAAGCATCATTCAACTGGTCTCAGTGGAGGCATGTGTTTCTATCATTCAGCTGGTCACAGCGCAGTCCAGTGTTTCCATCATTCAACTGGTCACAGTACAGGCCAGTGTTTTTATCATGCAACTGCTCACCATGAATGCCTAAGTTACTAACACTTAACTGGTCACAGTGTAGGCCTGTGTTTCCATCATTCAACTCATCACAACATAGGACTGTGTGTACATCTGTCAAATGGTTACAGTGCAGGGGAGTTATTCCATCATTTAACTGATCATAGGGCAGCATTATGTCTCTGTCATTGAACTGGTCACAGTGCAGGCCAGTGCTTCTGTCATTCAAAGGGTAACAGTGCAGGCCAGTGTTCCTATCATTCAACTGGTCACATTTCAGTCCAGTGTTCCTATCAAGCAGCTGGTCACACTGCAGGGCAGTGTTCCTATCATTTAAATGGATACAGTGCAGATTGTGTATCCATCATTCAACTGGTCTCAGTGGAGGCAGGTGTTTCTATCATTCAACTGGTCACAGAGCCTCCAGTGTTTCCACCATTCAACTGGTCGCATTGCAGGTCTGTGGTTCCATCAATCAACTGGTCACAGCGCAGGCAAATGTTTCCATCAATCAACTAGTCTCAGTGCAGGCCTCTGGTTCTATCATTCAACCAATCACAGGGCAGCCCTGTGTTTCCAGCATGCAATTGGTCGCAATGAAGGCCTGTGTTTCCATAATTCAACTGTTCATAAGGCAGGCTAGTGTATCTATCATTCAACTGTTCACAGTGAAGGCTTGAGTTTGCATAATTCAACTGTTCACAGCGCAGGCATGTGTTTCCATCATTCAACTGGTAACAGTGCGGGACTGTTTGTACAGCATTCAAATTGTTAGAGCACCGGCCAGATTTCCATCATACGACTGGTCATAGGGGAGCCTTATGTATCTATCATTCAACTGGTCGCAGTGCAGTCCTGTGTTTTTATCATTAAACTGGGCACAGTGTAGGCCTGTGTTTCCATCATTCAACTGGTCACAATGAAGGCCTATCTTTCTTTCATTCATCTGGTCCCAGTGCAGTTCTAAGTTACTATCACTCAGCTGGTCACAGTGCAGGCCAGTGTTCCTATCAATCAACCGGTCATTGAGCAGCCCTGTGTGTCAATCATTCAACTGGGCACAGTGAAGTCCAGCGTTTCCATCATTCACCTGGTCGCAGTGCAGCCCAGTGTTCCCATCATTCAACTGGCCACAGCGAAGGCCAGTGCATCTGTATTTCAACTGGTCACAGTGAAGGCCAGTGTTTTTATTTATCAACTGGTCACAGTGCAGGCCAGTGTTCCTATCATTCAAATGGACATAGTGCAGGCCTAAATTACTATCACTCAACTGGTCACAGTAAAGGCCGGTGTTTCCATCCATCAACTGGTCACAGTGCAGGCTTATGTTTCTATCATTCAACTGGCCATAGTGCAGGTCTGTGTTTCTATCATTCAATTGGTCACAGTGCAGACCACTGTTTCTAATGTGCAACTGCTCACAGTGAAGACCTAAGTTACTAACACTCAACTGGTCACAGTGCAGGACTGTGTTTCCATCATTCAACTGATCTCAATGAAGGCCTGTGTTTCCATCATTCAACTTGTCAGAATGCAGGACTGTGTGTACATCAGTCAAATGGTTACAGTGCAGGCCAGTTTTTCCATCATTTAACTGGTCATAGACAGACGTATGTCTCTATCATTGAACTGGTCACAGTGCAGGCCAGTGCTTCTGTCATTCAAAGGGTAACAGTGCAGACCAGTGTTCCTATCATTCAAATGATCACACTGCAGGCCAGTGTTCCTTTCATTCAAATGGACACAGTGCAGGCCTGTGTATCCATCATTCAACTGGTCTCAGTGGAGGCAGGTGTTTCCATCATTCAACTGGTCACATTGCAGGCTGGTGTTCCCAACATTCAACTGGTCACCGTGAACGCCAGTGCTTCTGTCATTCAACTGGTCACAGTGCATACCTGTGTTCCTATCATTCAACTGGTCGCAGTGCAGTCCCTTGTTTCTATCATTCTACTGGTCAAAGAACAGGCCCGTGCTTCTATCATGCGCCTGGTCACAGTGAAGGAATAAGTTACTATCACTCAACTGGTCACAGTACAGCACTGTGTCCACAGCATTCAAATGGTTAGAGTGCAGGCCAGTTTTTCCATCATGCAACTATTCAGAGGGCAGCATTATATCTCAATCTTTCAATTGGTCACAGAGCAGGTCAGTGTTTCTATCAATCAAAGGGTCACAGTGCAGACCAGTGTTCCTAACATTCAACTCGTCACAATGAAGGACTCTGTTTCCATCATTCATCTCGTCCCAGTGCAGGCCTGTGTTTTAATCAATCAACTGGCCACAGTGCAGGCCAGTGTTTCCATCATTCAACTAGTCGCAGTGCAGCCCAGTGTTCCCATCATTCAACTGGTCACAGCGAAGGCCAGTGCTTCTGTCATTCAACTGGTCAAAGGTCAGGCCAGTTTTTCTATCACTCAGTTGGTTACAGTGCAGGCCACGGTTTCCATAATACAACTGGTCACAGCGCAGGCCTGTTTTTCCATCATTCAACTGGTCACAGTGCTGGCCAGTGTTTCTATCATGCAACTGGTCACAGTGCTGGCCAGTGTTTCTATCATGCAACTGGTCACAGTGCAGGCCTGTGTCCTTTCATTCAACTGGACACAGTTCCAGCCAATATTTCCATCATGCAACTGGTCACAGTGCAGGCCGGTTTTTCCATCATTCAACTGGTCACAGTGCTGGCCAGTGTTTCTATCATGCAACTGCTCACAGTGAAAGCCCAATTTACTGACACTCAACTGGTCACAGTGCAGGACTGTGTTTACATCATTCAACTGGTCACAGTGCAGGCCTGTGTTTCCATCATTCAACACGTCACAATGCAGGGGTGTGTGTACATCAGTCAAATGGTTACAGTGCAGGCCAGTTTTTCCATCATCCAACTGGTCATAGGGCAGCATTATGTTTCTATCATTGAACTGGTCAAAGTGCAGGCAAGTGCTTCTCTCATTCGAAGGGTAACAGTGCAGCCCAGTGTTCCTATCGATCAACAGGTCACAGTGCAGGCCAGTGTTCCTATCAATCAACTGGTCACACTGCAGGCCAGTGTTCCTATCATTCAAATGGACACAGTGCAGGCCCGTGTATCCATCATTCAACTGGTCTCAGTGGAGGCATGTGTTTCTATCATTCAACTGGTCACGGAGCCTCCAGTCTTTCCACCATTCAACTGTTCACAATGCAGGACTGTGGTTCCATCATTCAACTGGTCACAGCCCAGGCCAGTTTTTCCATCATTCAACTAGTCACAGTGCAGGCCAGTGTTTCTTTCATTCTACTGGTCAAAGTACAGGCCCGCGCTTCTATCATGCACCTGGTCACAGTGATGGAATAAGTTACAATCACTCAACTGGTCACAGTACAGCACTGTGTGCACAGCATTCAAATGGTTAGAGTGCAGGCCAGTTTTTCCATCATGCAACTATTCAGAGGGCAGCCTTATAACTCAATCATTCAATTGGTCACAGAGCAGGCCAGTGTTTTTATCAATCAACTGGGCACTGTGCAGGCCAGTGTTTCCATCATTCAACTAGTCACAGTGCAGCCCAGTGTTCCCATCATTCAACTGGTCACAGTGAAGGCCAGTGCTTCTGTCATTCAACTGGTCAAAGTGCAGGCCAGTGTTTCTATCTTGCTACTTTTCAGATTGCAGACTTAAATTACTATCACTCAACTGGTCACAGTGCAGGCCACTGTTTCTATCAAACAACTGGTCACAGTGCAGGTCAGTGTTTCTATCATGCAACTGGTCACAGTGCAGGCCTGTGTTTCCATCATTCAACACGTCACAATGCAGGGGTGTGTGTACATCAGTCAAATGGTTACAGTGCAGGCCAGTTTTTCCATCATCCAACTGGTCATAGGGCAGCATTATGTTTCTATCATTGAACTGGTCAAAGTGCAGGCAAGTGCTTCTCTCATTCGAAGGGTAACAGTGCAGCCCAGTGTTCCTATCGATCAACAGGTCACAGTGCAGGCCAGTGTTCCTATCAATCAACTGGTCACACTGCAGGCCAGTGTTCCTATCATTCAAATGGACACAGTGCAGGCCCGTGTATCCATCATTCAACTGGTCTCAGTGGAGGCATGTGTTTCTATCATTCAACTGGTCACGGAGCCTCCAGTCTTTCCACCATTCAACTGTTCACAATGCAGGACTGTGGTTCCATCATTCAACTGGTCACAGCCCAGGCCAGTTTTTCCATCATTCAACTAGTCACAGTGCAGGCCAGTGTTTCTTTCATTCTACTGGTCAAAGTACAGGCCCGCGCTTCTATCATGCACCTGGTCACAGTGATGGAATAAGTTACAATCACTCAACTGGTCACAGTACAGCACTGTGTGCACAGCATTCAAATGGTTAGAGTGCAGGCCAGTTTTTCCATCATGCAACTATTCAGAGGGCAGCCTTATATCTCAATCATTCAATTGGTCACAGAGCAGGCCAGTGTTTTTATCAATCAACTGGGCACTGTGCAGGCCAGTGTTTCCATCATTCAACTAGTCACAGTGCAGCCCAGTGTTCCCATCATTCAACTGGTCACAGTGAAGGCCAGTGCTTCTGTCATTCAACTGGTCAAAGTGCAGGCCAGTGTTTCTATCTTGCTACTTTTCAGATTGCAGACTTAAGTTACTATCACTCAACTGGTCACAGTGCAGGCCACTGTTTCTATCAAACAACTGGTCACAGTGCAGGTCAGTGTTTCTATCATGCAACTGGTCACAGTGAAGGCCTGTTTTTCCATCATTCAACTGGTCACAGTGCAGGCCTGTGTTCCTTTCATTCAACTGGACACAGTTCCAGCCAGTTTTTCCATCATTCAACTGGAAACAGTGCAGGCCAGTGTTTCTATCATGCAACTGCTCACAGTGAAGGGCTAAGTTACTGACACTTAACTGGTCACAGTGTAGGCCTGTGTAAGCATCATTCAACTGGTCTCAGTGGAGGCATGTGTTTCTATCATCCAACTGGTCACAGCGCAGGCCAGTGTTTCCATCATTCAACTGGTCACAGTGCAAGCCAGTGTTTTTATCATGCAACTGCTCACCGTGAAGGCCTAAGTTACTAACACTTAACTGGTCACAGTGCAGGCCTGTGATTCCATCATTCAACTCTTCACAACATAGGACTGTGTGTACATCTGTCAAATGGTTACAGTGCAGGGGAGTTTTTCCATCATTCAACTGATCATAGGGCAGCATTATGTCTCTGTCATTGAACTGGTCACAGTGCAGGCCAGTGCTTCTGTCATTCAAAGGGTAACAGTGCAGGCCAGTGTTCCTATCATTCAACTGGTCACATTTCAGGCCAGTCTTTCTATCAATCAACTGGTCACACTGCAGGGCAGTGTTCCTATCATTTAAATGGATACAGTGCAGATTGTGTATCCATCATTCAACTGGTCTCAGTGGAGGCAGGTGTTTCTATCATTCAACTGGTCACAGAGCCTCCAGTGTTTCCACCATTCAACTGGTCGCATTGCAGGTCTGTGGTTCCATCAATCAACTGGTCACAGCGCAGGCAAATGTTTCCATCAATCAACTAGTCTCAGTGCAGGCCTCTGGTTCTATCATTCAACCAATCACAGGGCAGCCCTGTGTTTCCAGCATGCAATTGGTCACAATGAAGGCCTGTGTTTCCATAATTCAACTGTTCATAAGGCAGGCTAGTGTATCTATCATTCAACTGTTCACAATGAAGGCTTGAGTTTGCATAATTCAACTGTTCACAGCGCAGGCATGTGTTTCCATCATTCAACTGGTAACAGTGCGGGACTGTTTGTACAGCATTCAAATTGTTAGAGCACCGGCCAGATTTCCATCATACGACTGGTCATAGGGGAGCCTTATGTATCTATCATTCAACTGGTCGCAGTGCAGTCCTGTGTTTTTATCATTAAACTGGGCACAGTGCAGGTCTGTGTTTCCATCATTCAACTGGTCACAATGAAGGCCTGTCTTTCTATCATTCATCTGTTCCCAGTGCAGTCCTAATTTACTATCACTCAGCTGGTCACAGTGCAGGCCAGTGTTCCTATCAATCAACCGGTCATTGAGCAGCCCTGTGTGTCAATCATTCAACTGGGCACAGTGAAGTCCAGTGTTTCCATCATTCACCTGGTCGCAGTGCAGCCCAGTGTTCCCATCATTCAACTGGTCACAGTGAAGGCCAGTGCATCTGTATTTCAACTGGTCACAGTGAAGGCCAGTGTTTTTATCAATTAACTGGTCACTGTGCAGGCCAGTGTTCCTATCATTCAAATGGACATAGTGCAGGCCTAAATTACTATCACTCAACTGGTCACAGTAAAGGCCGGTGTTTCCATCCATCAACTGGTCACAGTGCAGGTTTATGTTTCTATCATTCAACTGGCCATAGTGCATGTCTGTGTTTCTATCATTCAATTGGTCACAGTGCAGGCCACTTTTTCTAACGTGCAACTGCTCACAGTGAAGACCTAAGTTACTGATACTCAACTGGTCACAGTGCAGGACTGTGTTTCCATCATTCAACTGATCTCAATGAAGGCCTATGTTTCCATCATTAAACTTGTCAGAATGCAGGACTGTGTGTACATCAGTCAAATGGTTACAGTGCAGGCCAGTTTTTCCATCATTTAAATGGTCATAGACAGACTTATGTTTCTATCATTGAACTGGTCACAGTGCAGGCCAGTGGTTCTGTCATTCAAAGGGTAACAGTGCAGGCCAGTGTTCCTATCATTCAAATAGTCACACTGCAGGCCAGTGTTCCTTTCATTCAAATGGACACAGTGCAGGCCTGTGTATCCATCATTCAACTGGTCTCAGTGGAGGCAGGTGTTTCCATCATTCAACTGGTCACATTGCAGGCTGGTGTTCCCAACATTCAACTGGTCACAGTGAATGCCAGTGCTTCTGTCATTCAACTGGTCACAGTGCATACCAGTGTTCCTATCATTCAACTGGTCGCAGTGCAGTCCCTTGTTTCTATCATTCTACTGGTCAAAGAACAGGCCCGTGCTTCTATCATGCGCCTGGTCACAGTGAAGGAATAAGTTACTATCAATCTTCTGGTCACAGTACAGCACTGTGTGCACAGCATTCAAATGGTTAGAGCGCAGGCCAGTTTTTCCATCATGCAACTATTCAGAGGACAGCATTATATCTCAATCATTCAGCTGGTCACAGAGCAGGCCAGTGTTTCTATCAATCAAAGGGTCACGGTGCAGACCAATGTTCCTATCATTCAACTGGTCGCAATGAAGGACTCTGTTTCCATCATTCATCTCGTCCCAGTACAGGCCTGTGTTTTATCAATCAACTGGCCATAGTGCAGGCTAGTGTTTCCATCATTCAACTAGTTGCAGTGCAGCCCAGGGTTCCCATCATGCAACTGGTCACATTGAAAGCCAGTGCTCCTGTCATTCAACTGGTCAAAGTTCAGTCCAGTTTTTCTATCATGCCACCTTTCAGAGTGCAGGACTATGTTTCTATCATTCAACTGGTCACAGTACAGCACTGTGTGCACAGCATTCAAATGGTTAGAGTGCAGGCCAGTTTTTCCATCATGCAACTATTCAGAGGGCAGCATTATATCTCAAACATTCAATTGGTCACAGAGCAGGCCAGTGTTTCTATCAATCAAAGGGTCACGGTGCAGACCAGTGTTCCTATCATTCAACTGGTCGCAATGAAGGACTCTGTTTCCATCATTCATCTCGTCCCAGTGCAGGCCTGTGTTTTATCAATCAACTGGGCACAGTGCAGGCTAGTGTTTCCATCATTCAACTAGTCGCAGTGCAGCCCAGTGTTCCCATCATGCAACTGGTCACAGTGAAGGCCAGTGCTCCTGTCATTCAACTGGTCAAAGTTCAGGCCAGTTTTTCTATCATGCAACCTTTCAGAGTGCAGGACTATGTTTCTATCATTCAACTGGTCGCAGTGAAGGCCTGTGTTTCCATCATTCAACTGGTCACAGTGCAGTCCGGTGTTCCCATCATTGAACTGGTTACAGTGCAGGCCAGTGTTTCTATCATGCAATTGCTCACAGTGAAGGCCTAAGTTACTGACACTCAACTGGTCACAGTGCAGGCCTGTGTTTCCATCATTCAACTCGTCACAATGCAGGACTGTGTGTACATCAGTCAAATGGTTACAGCGCAGGCCAGTTTTTCCATCATTCAACTGATCATAGGGCAGACTTATGTCTCAATCATTGAACTTGTCACAGTGCAGGCAAGTGCTTCTGTCATTCAAAGGATAACAGTGCAGGCCAGTGTTCCTATCAATCAACTGGTCACACGGCAGGGCAGTGTTCCTATCATTTAACTGGATACAGTGCAGGACTGTATATCCATCATTCAACTGGTTTCAGTGGAGGCATGTGTTTCTATCATTCAACTGGTCACAGAGCCTCCAGTGTTTCCTCCATTCAACTGGTCACAATGCAGGTCTGTGGTTCCATCATTCAAATGGTCACAGCGCAGGCCATTGTTTCCATCAATCAACTAGTCTCAATGCAGGCCTATGGTTCTATCGTTCAAATACTCACAGGGCAGGCCTAGGTTTCCATCATTCAACTGGTCTTAAAGAATGCCTGTGTTTCCATCATTCAACTGGACACAGTGCAAGCCTGTGTTTTTATCATTAAACTGTGCAAAGTGCAGGCCAATTTTCCCATCATTCAACTGGTCACAGGGCAGGCCTGTGTTTCCATCATTCAACTGGTCACAATGATGGCCATCCTTCTATCATTCAGCTGGTCCCAGTGCATTCCTAAGTTACTATCACTCAGCTGGTCACAGTGCAGGTCAGTGTTCCTATCAATCAACCAATCACTTAGCAGCCCTGTGTGTTAATCATTCAACTGGGCACAGTGAAGGCCAGTGTTTCCATCATTCAACTCGTCGCAGTGCAGCCCAGTGTTCCCATCATTCAACTGGTCACAGTGAAGGCCAGTGCATCTGTCATTCAACTGGTCACAGTGAAAGCCAGTGTTCCTATCAATCAACTGGTCACAGTGCAGGCCAATGTTCCTATCATTCAAATGGACACAGTGATGTCCTAAATTACTATCACTCAACTGGTCACAGTGCAGGCCGGTGTTTCCATACATCAGTTGGTCACAGTGCAGGCTTATGTTTCTATCATTCAACTTGTCACAGTGCAGGCCATTGTTTCAAACATGCAACTGCTCACAGTGAAGTTCTAAGTTACTGACACTCAACTGGTCACAGTGCAGCACTGTTTTTCCATCATTCAACTGGTCTCAATGAAGGCCTGTGTTTCCATCATTCAACTTGTCACAATGCAGTATTGTTTATACATCAGTCAAATGGTTACAGTGCAGGCCAGATTTTCCATCATTCAACTGGTGATAGGGCAGACTTATGTCGCTATCATTGAACTGGTCACAGTGCAGGCCAGTGCTTCTGTCATTCAAAGGGTAACAGTGCAGGCCAGTGTTCCTATCATTCAACTGGTCACATTGCAGGACAGTGTTCCTATCATTCAGATAGACACAGTGCAGGCCTATGTATCCATTAGTCAACTGGTCTCAGTGGAGGCAGGTGTTTCTATCATTCAACTGGTAACAGAGCCCCCAGTGTTTCCACCATTCAACTGGTCACAATGCAGGGCTGTGGTTCCATCATTCAACTAGTCGCAGTGCAGCCCAGTGTTCCCATCATTCAACTGGTCACAGTAAAGGCCAGTGTTCCTGTCATTCAACTGGTCAAAGTTCAGGCCAGTTTTTCTATCATGCAATTTTTCAGAGTGCAGGACTATGTTTCTATCATTCAACTGGTCACAGTGAAGGCCTGTGTTTCCATCATTCAACTGGTTATAGAGCAGGCCTGTGTTCCTTTCATTCAACAGGACACAGTTCCAGCCAGTATTTCCATCATTCAACTGGTCACAGTGCAGTCCGGTGTTCCCATCATTGAACTGGTCACAGTGCAGGCCAGTGTTTCTATCATGCAATTGCTCACAGTGAAGGCCTAAGTTACTGACACTCAACTGGTCAAAGTGCAGGCCTGTGTTTCCATCATTCAACTCGTCACAGTGCAGGACTGTCTGTACATCATTCAAATGGTTACAGTGCAGGCCAGGTTTTCCATCATTCAACTGGTCATAGAGCAGACTTATGTCTCTATCATTGAACTTGTCACAGTGCAGGCCAGTGCTTCTGTCATTCAAAGGATAACAGTGCAGGCCAGTGTTCCTATCAATCAACTGGTCGCACTGCAGGGCAGTGTTCCTATCATTTAACTGGATACAGTGCAGGACTGTATATCCATCATTCAACTGGTCACAGTGCAGTCCGGTGTTCCCATCATTCAACTGGTCACAGGGCAGGCCTGTGTTTCCATCATTCAACTGGTCACAATGATGGCCATCCTTCTATCATTCAGCTGGTCACCAGTGCATTCCTAAGTTACTATCACTCAGCTGGTCACAGTGCAGGCCAGTGTTCCTTTCATTCAACTGGACACAGTTACAGCCATTATTTCCATCATTCAACTGGTCACAGTGCAGTCCGGTGTTCCCATCATTCAACTGGTCACAGTGAAGGCCAGTGATTCTGTCATTCAACTGGTCAAAGTACAGGCCCATGCTTCTATCATGCACCTGGTCACAGTGAAGGACTAAGTTACTATCACTCAACTGGTCACAGTACAGCACTGTGTGCACAGCATGCAAATAGTTAGAGTGCATGCCAGTTTTTCCATCATGCAACTAGTCATAGGGCAGCATTTTGTCTCTATCATTCAATTGGTCACAGTGCAGGCAGGAGTTTCTATCAATCAAAGAGTTACGGTGCAGGCCAGTGTTTCTATCATTCAACTGGTCACAGTGCAGGCCAGTGTTTCTATCATGCAACTGGTCACAGTGAAGGCATGTGTTTAAATCCATTAATTGCTCACAGTGCAGGCATCTGTTTCGATCATTCGACTGGACACAGTGCAGGCCTGTGTTTCCATCATTCAACCGGTCACAGTGCAGACCTGTGTTCCTTTCATTCAACTGGACACAGTTCCAGCCAGTATTTCCATCATTCAACTGGTCACAGTGCAGGCCTGTGTTCCTTTCATTCAACTGGACACAGTTCCAGCCAGTATTTCCATCATTCAACTGGTCACAGTGCAGGCCAGTGTTCCTATCAATCAACTTGTCACGGTGGAGGTCTGTGTTTCTATCATTCAAGCGGTCACAGTGCAGGCCAGTGTTTCTATCATGCGACTGCTCACAGTGAAGGCGTAAGTTACTGACACTCAACTGGTTACAGTGCAGGCCTGTGTTTCCATCATTCAACTGGTCACAGGGCAAGCCTATGTTTCCAACATTCAACTGGTCTCAATGAAGGCATGTGTTTCCATCATTCAACTCGTCACAATGCAGGACTGTGTGTACATCAGTCAAATGGTTACAGTGCAGGCCAGTTTTTCCATCTTTCAACTGATCATAGGGCAGCATTATGTCTCTATCATTGAACTGGTCAATGTGCAGGCCAGTGCTTCTGTCATTCAAAGGGTAACAGTGCAGGCCAGTGTTCCTATCATTCAACTGGTCACATTTCAGGCCAGTGTTCCTATCAATCAACTGGTCACAGTGAAGGCCTGTGTTTCCGTCATTCAACTGGTCACAGTGCAGGCCTGTGTTCCTTTCATTCAACTGGACACAGTTCCAGCCAGTATTACCATCATTCAACTGGTCACAGTGCAGCCCGGTGTTCCCATCATTCAACTGGTCACAGTGAATGCCAGTGCTTCTGTCATTCAACTGGTCACAGTGCATACATGAGTTCCTATCATTCAACTGGTCGCAGTGCAGGCCCTTGTTTCTATCATTCTACTGGTCAAAGTACAGGCCCGTGCTTCTATCATGCACCTGGTCACAGTGAAGGAATAAGTTACTATCAATCTTCTGGTCACAGTACAGCACTGTGTGCACAGCATTAAAATGGTTAGACTGCAGGCCAGTTTTTCCATCATGCAACTATTCAGAGGGCAGCCTTATTTCTCAATCATTCAGTTGGTCACAGAGCGCCCAGTGTTTCTATCAATCAAAGGTTTACGGTGCAGTCCAGTGTTCCTATCATTCAACTGGTCACAGTGCAGGCCTCTGTTTCCATCATTCATCTCGTCCCAGTGCAGGCCTGTGTTTTTATCAATCAACTGGGCACAGTGCAGGCCACTGTTCTCATCATTCAACTAGTTGCAGTGCCGCCCAGTGTTCCCATCGTTCAACTGGTCACAGTGAAGGCCAGTGCTTCTGTCATTCAAATGGTCACAGTGCAGGCCAGTGTTTCTATCATGCAACTTTTTAGAGTGCAGCCTCAGTTACTATCACTCAACTGTTCACAGTGCAGGCCGGTGTTTCCATCCATCAACTGGTCACAGTGTAGGCCTATGTTTCTATCATTCAACTGGTCACAGTGCAGGCCAGTGCTCCATCCATCAACTGGTCACAGTGCAGGCTTGTGTTCCTTTCATTCAACTGGACACAGTTCCAACCAGTATTTCCATCATTCAACTGGTCACAGTGCAGTCCAGTGTTTCCATCATTCAACTGGTCACAGTGCAGGCCAGTGTTTTTATCATGCAATTGCTCACAGTGAAGGCCTAAGTTACTTTCACTCAACTGGTCACAGTGCAGGCCTGTGTTTCCATCATTCAACTGGTCACAGTGCAGTCCTCTGTTTCCATCATTCAACTCATCACAATGCAGGACAGTGTGTACATCAATCAAATGGTTACAGTGCAGGCCAGTTTTTGCATCATTCAACTGGTCATAGGGCAGCATTATGTCTCTATCATTGAACTGGTCACAGTGCAGACCAGTGTTTCCATCAATCAACTGGTCACAGTGTAGGCCAGTGTTTCTATCATTCTACTGGTCAAATTACAGGCCCATGCTTCTATTATGCACCTGGTCACAGTGAAGGAATAAGTTACTATCACTCAACTAGTCACAGTACAGCACTGTGTGCACAGCATTCAAATGGTTAGAGTGCAGGCCAGATTTTCCATCATGCAACTATTCAATTCAGAGGGCAGCCTAATGTCTCAATCATTAAATCGGTCACAGAGCAGGCCAGTGTTTCTCTCAATTGATTGGCACAGTGCAGGCCAGTGTTTCCATCATTCAACTGGTCACAGTGTAGGCCAGTGTTTCTATCATTCTACTGGTCAAATTACAGGCCCATGCTTCTATTATGCACCTGGTCACAGTGAAGGAATAAGTTACTATCACTCAACTAGTCACAGTACAGCACTGTGTGCACAGCATTCAAATGGTTAGAGTACAGGCCAGTTTTTCCATCATGCAACTATTCAATTCAGAGGGCAGCCTTATGTCTCAATCATTAAATCGGTCACAGAGCTGGCCAGTGTTTCTCTCAATTGATTGGCACAGTGCAGGCCAGTGTTTCCATCATTCAACTAGTCACAGTGCAGCCCAGTGTTCCCATCATTCAACTGGTCGAGGTACAGGCCAGTGCTTCTTTCATTCAACTGTTCACAGTGCTACCCATGTTCCTATCATTCAACTGGTCACAGTGCATTCTAGTGTTTCTATCTTGCAACTTTTCAGATTGCAGGCTTAAGTTACTATCACTCAGGTGCTCACAGTGCAGGCCGATGTTTCCATCCATCAACTGGTCACAGTGCAGGTCTGTGTTTCCATCATTCAACTGGTCACAGTGCAGGCCTATGTTTCCATCCATCAACTGGTCACAGTTCCAGCCAGTATTTCCATCATTCAACTGGTCACAGTGCAGTCCGGTGTTCCCATCATTCAACTGGTCACAGTGAAGGCCAGTGCTTCTGTCATTCAACTGGTCAAAGTACAGGCCCATGCTTCTATCATGCACCTGGTCACAGTGAAGGACTAAGTTACTATCACTCAACTGGTCACAGTACAGCACTGTGTGCACAGCATTCAAATAGAGTGCATGCCAGTTTTTCCATCATGCAACTAGTCATAGGGCAGCATTTTGTCTCTATCATTCAATTGGTCACAGTGCAGGCAGGAGTTTCTATCAATCAAAGAGTTACGGTGCAGGCCAGTGTTTCCATCATTCAACTGGTCACAGTGCAGGCCAGTGTTTCTGTCATGCAACTGGTCACAGTGAAGGCATGTGTTTAAATCCATCAATTGCTCACAGTGCAGGCATCTGTTTCGATCATTCGACTGGACACAGTGCAGGCCTGTGTTTCCATCATTCAACCGGTCACAGTGCAGACCTGTGTTCCTTTCATTCAACTGGACACAGTTCCAGCCAGTATTTCCATCATTCAACTGGTCACAGTGCAGGCCAGTGTTCCTATCAATCAACTTGTCACAGTGGAGGTCTGTGTTTCTATCATTCAAGCGGTCACAGTGCAGGCCAGTGTTTCTATCATGCGACTCCTCACAGTGAAGGCGTAAGTTACTGACACTCAACTGGTTACAGTGCAGGCCTGTGTTTTCATCATTCAACTGGTCACAGGGCAAGCCTATTTTTCCAACATTCAACTGGTCTCAATGAAGGCATGTGTTTCCATCATTCAACTCGTCACAATGCAGGACTGTGTGTACATCAGTCAAATGATTACAGTGCAGGCCAGTTTTTCCATCTTTCAACTGATCATAGGGCAGCATTA
Organism: Carcharodon carcharias; assembly: GCF_017639515.1. Classification (NCBI taxonomy): domain Eukaryota; kingdom Metazoa; phylum Chordata; class Chondrichthyes; order Lamniformes; family Lamnidae; genus Carcharodon; species Carcharodon carcharias. The sequence goes on along the minus strand of NC_054475.1, from coordinate 78,548,359 downwards.
TGTCTCTATCCTTGAACTGGTCACTGTGCAGGCCTGTGCTTCTGTCATTCAAAGGGTAACAGTGCAGGCCAGTGTTCCAATCATTCAACTGGTCACATTTCAGGCCAGTGTTCCTATCAATCAACTGGTCACAGTGCAGGACAGTGTTCCTATCATTGAAATGGACACAGTGCAGGCCTCTGTATCCATCATTCAACTGGTCTTTCTGGAGGCATGTGTATCTATCATTCAACTGGTCACAGAGCGTCCAGTGTATCCACCATTCAACTGGTCACAGTGCAGTCCAGTGTTTCCATCAATCAGCATGTCTCAGTGCAGGCCTATGTTTCTATCATTCAACTGGTTACAGTGCAGGCCTGTGTTTTTATCATTCAACTGGGCACAGTGCAGGCCAGTGTTTCCATTCTTCAACTGGTCACAGGGCAGGCCTATGTTTCCAACATTCAACTGGTCTCAATGAAGGCATGTGTTTCCATCATTCAACTCGTCACAATGCAGGACTGTGTGTACATCAGTCAAATGGTTACAGTGCAGGCCAGTTTTTCCATCTTTCAACTGGTCATAGGGCAGCATTATATCTCTATCCTTGAACTGGTCAATGTGCAGGCCAGTGCTTCTGTCATTCAAAGGGTAACAGTGCAGGCCAGTGTTCCAATCATTCAACTGGTCACATTTCAGGCCAGTGTTCCTATCGATCAACTGGTCAGAGGGAAGGCCAGTACTTCTGTCATTCAACTGGTCATAGTGCATACCCGTGTTCCTATCATTCAACTGGTCACAGTGCAGGCCAGTGTTTCTATCAAGCAACTTTTCAAGTTGCAGGCCTAAGTTACTATCATTCAACTGGTCACAGTGCAGGCCGGTGTTTCCATCCATCAACTGGTCACAGTGCTTGCCTGTTTTTCTATCATTCAACTGGTCACAGTGCAGGCCATTGTTTCCATAATACAACTGGTCACAGCGCAGACCTGTTTTTCCATCATTCAACTGGTCACAGTGCAGGCCAGTGATTCTATCATGCAACTGGTCACAGTGAAGGCCTGTGTTTCCGTCATTCAACTGGTCACAGTGCAGGCCTGTGTTCCTTTCATTCAACTGGACACAGTTCCAGCCAGTATTACCATCATTCAACTGGTCACAGTGCAGCCCGGTGTTCCCATCATTCAACTGGTCACAGTGAATGCCAGTGCTTCTGTCATTCAACTGGTCACAGTGCATACATGAGTTCCTATCATTCAACTGGTCGCAGTGCAGGCCCTTGTTTCTATCATTCTACTGGTCAAAGAACAGGCCCGTGCTTCTATCATGCACCTGGTCACAGTGAAGGAATAAGTTACTATCAATCTTCTGGTCACAGTACAGCACTGTGTGCACAGCATTCAAATGGTTAGACTGCAGGCCAGTTTTTCCAACATGCAACTATTCAGAGGGCAGCCTTATTTCTCAATCATTCAATTGGTCACAGTGTAGGCCTATGTTTCTATCATTCAACTGGTCACAGTGCAGGCCAGTGCTCCATCCATCAACTGGTCACAGTGCAGGCTTGTGATCCTTTCATTCAACTGGACGCAGTTCCAACCAGTATTTCCGTCATTCAACTGGTCACAGTGCAGTCCGGTGTTTCCATCATTCAACTGGTCACAGTGCAATCCAGTGTTTTTATCATGCAATTGCTCACAGTGAAGGCCTAAGTTACTTTCACTCAACTGGTCACAGTGCAGGCCTGTGTTTCCATCATTCAACTGGTCACAGTGCAGTCCTCTGTTTCCATCATTCAACTCATCACAATGCAGGACAGTGTGTACATCAGTCAAATGGTTACAGTGCAGGCCAGTTTTTGCATCATTCAACTGGTCATAGGGCAGCATTATGTCTCTATCATTGAACTGGTCACAGTGCAGACCAGTGTTTCCATCAATCAACTGGTCACAGTGTAGGCCAGTGTTTCTATCATTCTACTGGTCAAATTACAGGCCCATGCTTCTATTATGCACCTGGTCACAGTGAAGGAATAAGTTACTATCACTCAACTAGTCACAGTACAGCACTGTGTGCACAGCATTCAAATGGTTAGAGTGCAGGCCAGATTTTCCATCATGCAACTATTCAATTCAGAGGGCAGCCTTATGTCTCAATCATTAAATCGGTCACAGAGCTGGCCAGTGTTTCTCTCAATTGATTGGCACAGTGCAGGCCAGTGTTTCCATCATTCAACTAGTCACAGTGCAGCCCAGTGTTCCCATCATTCAACTGGTCGAGGTACAGGCCAGTGCTTCTTTCATTCAACTGTTCACAGTGCTACCCATGTTCCTATCATTCAACTGGTCACAGTGCATTCTAGTGTTTCTATCCTGCAACTTTTCAGATTGCAGGCTTAAGTTACTATCACTCAACTGCTCACAGTGCAGGCCTATATTTCTATCATTCAACTGGTCACAGTGCAGGTCTGTGTTTCCATCATTCAACTGGTCACCGTGCAGGCCTGTGTTCCTTTCATTCAAATGGACACAGTTCCAGCCAGTATTTCCATCATTCAACTGGTCACAGTGCAGTCCGGTGTTCCCATCATTCAACTGGTCACAGTGAAGGCCAGTGCTTCTGTCATTCAACTGGTCAAAGTACAGGCCCATGCTTCTATCATGCACCTGGTCACAGTGAAGGACTAAGTTACTATCACTCAACTGGTCACAGTACAGCACTGTGTGCACAGCATTCAAATAGAGTGCATGCCAGTTTTTCCATCATGCAACTAGTCATAGGGCAGCATTTTGTCTCTATCATTCAATTGGTCACAGTGCAGGCAGGAGTTTCTATCAATCAAAGAGTAACGGTGCAGGCCAGTGTTTCCATCATTCAACTGGTCACAGTGCAGGCCAGTGTTTCTATCATGCAACTGGTCACAGTGAAGGCATGTGTTTAAATCCATCAATTGCTCACAGTGCAGGCATCTGTTTCGATCATTCGACTGGACACAGTGCAGGCCTGTGTTTCCATCATTCAACCGGTCACAGTGCAGACCTGTGTTCCTTTCATTCAACTGGACACAGTTCCAGCCAGTATTTCCATCATTCAACTGGTCACAGTGCAGGCCAGTGTTCCTATCAATCAACTTGTCACAGTGGAGGTCTGTGTTTCTATCATTCAAGCGGTCACAGTGCAGGCCAGTGTTTCTATCATGTGACTGCTCACAGTGAAGGAGTAAGTTACTGACACTCAACTGGTCATAGTGCAGGACAGTGTTCCTATCATTCAAATGGACACAGTGCAGGCCTCTGTATCCATCATTCAACTGGTCTTTCTGGAGGCATGTGTATCTATCATTCAACTGGTCACAGAGCGTCCAGTGTATCCACCATTCAACTGGTCACAGTGCAGTCCAGTGTTTCCATCAATCAGCATGTCTCAGTGCAGGCCTATGTTTCTATCATTCAACTGGTTACAGTGCAGGCCTGTGTTTTTATCATTCAACTGGGCACAGTGCAGGCCAGTGTTTCCATTCTTCAACTGGTCACAGGGCAGGCCTATGTTTCCAACATTCAACTGGTCTCAATGAAGGCATGTGTTTCCATCATTCAACTCGTCACAATGCAGGACTGTGTGTACATCAGTCAAATGGTTACAGTGCAGGCCAGTTTTTCCATCTTTCAACTGGTCATAGGGCAGCATTATGTCTCTATCCTTGAACTGGTCAATGTGCAGGCCAGTGCTTCTGTCATTCAAAGGGTAACAGTGCAGGCCAGTGTTCCAATCATTCAACTGGTCACATTTCAGGCCAGTGTTCCTATCAATCAACTGGTCACAGTGCAGGACAGTGTTCCTATCATTCAAATGCACACAGTGCAGGCCTCTGTATCCATCATTCAACTGGTCTTTCTGGAGGCATGTGTATCTATCATTCAACTGGTCACAGAGCGTCCAGTGTATCCACCATTCAACTGGTCACAGTGCAGTCCAGTGTTTCCATCAATCAGCATGTCTCAGTGCAGGCCTATGTTTCTATCATTCAACTGGTTACTGTGCAGGCCTGTGTTTTTATCATTCAACTGGGCACAGTGCAGGCCAGTGTTTCCATTCTTCAACTGGTCACAGTGCAGGCCTATGTTTCCAACATTCAACTGGTCTCAATGAAGGCATGTGTTTCCATCATTCAACTTGTCACAATGCAGGACTGTGTGTACATCAGTCAAATGGTTACATTGCAGGCCAGTTTTTCCATCTTTCAACTGGTCATAGGGCAGCATTATATCTCTATCCTTGAACTGGTCACAGTGCAGGCCAGTGCTTCTGTCATTCAAAGGGTAACAGTGCAGGCTAGTGTTCCAATCATTCAACTGGTCACATTTCTGGCCAGTGTTCCTATCGATCAACTGGTCACAGTGCAGAACAGTGTTCCTATCATTGAAATGGACACAGTGCAGGCCTCTGTATCCATCATTCAACTGGTCTTTCTGGAGGCATGTGTATCTATCATTCAACTGGTCACAGAGCGTCCAGTGTATCCACCATTCAACTGGTCACAGTGCAGCCGAGTGTTTCCATCAATCAGCATGTCTCAGTGCAGGCCTATGTTTCTATCATTCAACTGGTTACAGTGCAGGCCTGTGTTTTTATCATTCAACTGGGCACAGTGCAGGCCAGTGTTTCCATTCTTCAACTGGTCACGGTACAGTCCCGTGCTTCTATCATTCAATTGGTCACAGTGCAGGCCAGTGCTTCTGTCATTCAACGAGTAACAGTGCAGGCATGTGTTCCTATCAATCAACTGGTCACAGTGCAGGCCAGTGTTCCTATCAATCAACTGGTCACACTGCAGGACAGTGTTCTTATCATTCAAATAGACACAGTGCAGGCCTGTGTCTCCATTAGTCAACTGGTCTCAGTGGATGCAGGTGTTTCTATCATTCAACTGGTCACAGAGCCCCCAGTGTTTCCACCATTCAACTGGTCACAGTGCAGGCCTGTGTTTCCATCATTCAACTGGTCACAGTGCAGTCCTCTGTTTCCATCATTCAACTCATCACAATGCAGGACAGTGTGTACATCAATCAAATGGTTACAGTGCAGGCCAGTTTTTGCATCATTCAACTGGTCATAGGGCAGCATTATGTCTCTATCATTGAACTGGTCACAGTGCAGACCAGTGTTTCCATCAATCAACTGGTCACAGTGTAGGCCAGTGTTTCTATCATTCTACTGGTCAAATTACAGGCCCATGCTTCTATTATGCACCTGGTCACAGTGAAGGAATAAGTTACTATCACTCAACTAGTCACAGTACAGCACTGTGTGCACAGCATTCAAATGGTTAGAGTGCAGGCCAGTTTTTCCATCATGCAACTATTCAATTCAGAGGGCAGCCTTATGTCTCAATCATTAAATCGGTCACAGAGCTGGCCAGTGTTTCTCTCAATTGATTGGCACAGTGCAGGCCAGTGTTTCCATCATTCAACTAGTCACAGTGCAGCCCAGTGTTCCCATCATTCAACTGGTTGAGGTACAGGCCAGTGCTTCTTTCATTCAACTGTTCACAGTGCTACCCATGTTCCTATCATTCAACTGGTCACAGTGCATTCTAGTGTTTCTATCTTGCAACTTTTCAGATTGCAGGCTTAAGTTACTATCACTCAACTGCTCACAGTGCAGGCCTATGTTTCCATCCATCAACTGGTCACAGTGCAGGTCTGTGTTCCTACCATTCAACTGGTCACAGTGCAGGTCTGTGTTTCCATCATTCAACTGGTCACAGTGCAGGCCAGTGTTTCTATCATGCAACCGGTCACAGTGAAGGCATGTGTTTAAATCCATCAATTGCTCACAGTGCAGGCATCTGTTTCGATCATTCGACTGGACACAGTGCAGGCCTGTGTTTCCATCATTCAACCGGTCACAGTGCAGGCCAGTGTTCCTTTCATTCAACTGGACACAGTTCCAGCCATTATTTCCATCATTCAACTGGTCACAGTGCAGTCCGGTGTTCCCATCATTCAACTGGTCACAGTGAATGCCAGTGCTTCTGTCATTCAACTGGTCAAAGTACAGGCCCGTGCTTCTATCATGCACCTAGTCACAGTGAAGGACTAAGTTACTATCACTCAACTGGTCACAGTACAGCACTGTGTGCACAGCATTCAAATAGTTAGAGTGCAGGCCAGTTTTTCCATCATGCAACTAGTCATAGGGCAGCATTTTGTCTCTATCATTCAATTGGTCACAGTGCAGGCAGGAGTTTCTATCAATCAAAGAGTTACGGTGCAGGCCAGTGTTTCTATCATTCAACTGGTCACAGTGCAGGCCAGTGTTTCTGTCATGCAACTGGTCACAGTGAAGGCCAGTGTTTCTATCATTGAAATGGACACAGTGCAGGCCTCTGTATCCATCATTCAACTGGTCTTTCTGGAGGCATGTGTATCTATCATTCAACTGGTCACAGAGCGTCCAGTGTATCCACCATTCAACTGGTCACAGTGCAGTCCAGTGTTTCCATCAATCAGCATGTCTCAGTGCAGGCCTATGTTTCTATCATTCAACTGGTTACAGTGCAGGCCTGTGTTTTTATCATTCAACTGGGCACAGTGCAGGCCAGTGTTTCCATTCTTCAACTGGTCACAGGGCAGGCCTATGTTTCCAACATTCAACTGGTCTCAATGAAGGCATGTGTTTCCATCGTTCAACTTGTCACAATGCAGGACTGTGTGTACATCAGTCAAATGGTTACAGTGCAGGCCAGTTTTTCCATCTTTCAACTGATCATAGGGCAGCATTATGTCTCTATCCTTGAACTGGTCAATGTGCAGGCCAGTGCTTCTGTCATTCAAAGGGTAACAGTGCAGGCCAGTGTTCCAATCATTCAACTGGTCACATTTCAGGCCAGTGTTCCTATCAATCAACTGGTCACAGTGCAGAACAGTGTTCCTATCATTGAAATGGACACAGTGCAGGCCTCTGTATCCATCATTCAACTGGTCTTTCTGGAGGCATGTGTTTCTATCATTCAATTGGTCACAGAGCGTCCAGTGTATCCACCATTCAACTGGTCTTTCTGGAGGCATGTGTTTCTATCATTCAATTGGTCACAGAGCGTCCAGTGTATCCACCATTCAACTGGTCACAGTGCAGTCCAGTGTTTCCATCAATCAGCATGTCTCAGTGCAGGCCTATGTTTCTATCATTCAACTGGTTACAGTGCAGGCCTGTGTTTTTATCATTCAACTGGTCACAGTGCAGTCCAGTGTTTCCATCAATCAGCATGTCTCAGTGCATGCCTATGTTTCTATCATTCAACTGGTCACAGTGCAGGCCTGTGTTTTTATCATTCAACTGGACACAGTGAAGGCCAGTGTTTCCATTCTTCAACTGGTCACAGTACAGTCCCGTGCTTCTATCATTCAACTGGTCACAGTGCAGGCCCTTGTTTCTATCATTCTACTGGTCAAAGTACAGGCCAGTGTTTCTATCATGCACCTGGTCACAGGGAAGGAATAAGTTACTATCACTCAACTGGTCACAGTACAGCAGTGTGTGCACAGCATTCAAATGGTTTGAGTGCAGGCCATTTTTTCCATCATGCGTCTAGTCGTTGGGCAGCATTATGTCTCTGTCATTCAATTCATCACAGTGCAGGCCAGTCTTTCTATCAATCAAGGGGCACAATGCAGGCCAGTGTTCCTATCATTCAACTGGTCACACTGCAGGCCTCTGTTTCCATCATTTGACTGGTCACAGTGCAGGCCGGTGTTCCCTTCATTCATCTGGTCACAATGAATGCCAGTGCTGCTGTCATTCAACTGGTCACGGTGCATACCTGTGTTCCTATCATTCAACTGGTCACAATGCAGGCCCTTGTTTCTATCATTCTACTGGTCAAAGTACAGGCCCGTGCTTCTATCATGCACCTGGTCACAGTGAAGGAATAAGTTACTATCAATCTTCTGGTCACAGTACAGCACTATGTGCACAGCATTCAAATGGTTAGAGTGCAGGCCAGTTTTTCCATCATGCAACTATTCAGAGGGCAGCCTTATTTCTCAATCATTCAATTGGTCACAGAGCAGGCCTGTGTTTCTATCAATCAAAGGCTCACGGTGCAGACCAGTGTTCCTATCATTCAACTGGTCACAGTGCAGGCCGCTGTTTCCATCATTCATCTCGTCCCAGTGCAGGCCTGTGTTTTTATCATTCAACTGGTCACAGTGCCGGCATGTTTATCTATCATTCAACTGGCTACAGTACATACCAGTGTTTTCATCATTCAACTGGTCACTGTGCAGGCAGGAGTTTGCATTATTCAACTGGTCACAGTGCAGGCCTGTGTTTCCTACATTCAGCTAGTCACAGTGCAGGTCTATGTTTCTATCATTCAACTGGTCACAGTGCGTGCATCTCTTTCTAACATTCAACTGGTTATGGAGAAGGCCTGCATTTCTATCATTGAACTGGTCACAGTGCATGCCTCTGTTTCTAACATTCAACTGGTCACAGTACATGCCTGAGTTTTTATCATTCAACTGGTCACAGTGCAGAGCAGATTTTCCATCATTCAACGGGTCAAAGTGCCTACCTCTCTTTCTAACATTCAACTGGTTAAGGAGAAGGCCTGCATTTCTATCATTCAACTGGTTATGGTGCAGCCCTGTTTCTCCATCATTCAACTTGTGCCAGTGCAGGCTTATGATTCTATCTTTCAACTGGTCACAGTGCAGACTGGTGTTCCTATCATTGAACTGGTCACAGTGCAGGTCTGTGTATCTATCATTCAACTGGTCACAGTGCAGGCCTGTGTATCTATCAATCAACTGGTCACAGTGCAGGCCTGTGTTTCTATCATTCAACTGGACACAGTACAGGATTATGTTTCCATCATTCATCTTAACACAATACAGCCCTGGTGTTTCTATCAGTCAACTGGTCACAGTGTAGGCCTATGTCTTTATCACTCAACTGGTCACAATGCAGGGCTACGTTTTTATCATTTAACTGGTGACAGTGCAGGCCTGTGTTTCTTGATTTCAAAATGACACAGTGCTGGCCAGTGTATCCATCATTCAACTGGTCACTGTGCAGGCCTTTGATTTTGTCATTCGATTGGGCACAGTGCAGGCCTAAGTTTTTAGCACGCCACTAGTCACAGTGCATCCCAATGGTTCCATCATTCAACAGGTCAAAGTGCCGGCCTGTTTTTCAATCATTCAACTAGTCACAGTGCAGGCCTGTGTTTCCATCATTCAACGGGTCACGATGAATTCCTGTGTTTTTATCATTCAACTAGTCACAGTGCATACCAGTGTTTTCATCATTCAATTGCTCACAATGCAGGCAGGAGTTTGCATCATTCAACTGGTCACAGTGCAGGCCTGTGTTTCCAATACAAAGCTGGTCACAGTGCAAGCCTGTGTTTCCATCACTCTACTGGTCAAAGTATAGGCCTGTGTTTCTATCATTCAACTGGTTACAGTGCAGGCCAGTGTTTCCATCATTCAACTGGTCACAGTGCAGGTCAGTGTTTCCATCATTCAACAGGGCACAGTGAAGGCCAGTGTTTCTATCACACAACTGGTCACAATGCAGCCCTGTGTTTCTATCATTCAACTGGTCATACTGCAGGCCACTGTTTCCATCATTCAACTGGCCACAGTGCAAGCCAGTGTATCCATCATTCAACTGGTTACAGTGAAGGCCAGTGTTTCTATCATTCAACTGCTCACAGTGCATGTTTCTGCTTCTAACATTCAACTTGTCACAGCGCAGACCATTGTTTCCATCATTCAACTGGTCACAGTGCAGGCCAGTGTTTCCATCATTCAACAGGGCACAGTGAAGGCCAGTGTTTCTATCGTTCAACTGGTCACAGTGCATGCCTCTGTTTCTAACATTCAAATGGTCACAGTGCATGCCTGTGTTTTTATCATTCAACTGGTCACAGTGCAGACCAGTTTTTCCATCATTCAAACTGGGCACAGTGCAAGCCTAAGATTCTATCATTCAAATGGTCACAGTGCAGGCCTGAGTTTCTATCATTCAACTGGTTATGGTGCAGCCCTGTTTCTCTTTCATTCAACTTGTGCCAGTGCAGGCTTATTATTCTATCATTCAATAGGTCATAGTGCAGACCAGTTTTACTATCATACAACTGGTCACATTGCAGACCAGTGTTCCTATCATTGAACTGTTCACAGTGCAGGCCATTGTTCCTATCATTTGACTGGTCACAGTGCAGGCCATTGTTTCTAAAATTCACCTGGATACAGTGCAGGCCTGTGTTTGTATCATTCAACAAGACACAGTCCAGACATATGTTTCTATCATTTAACTGGTCACAGTGCAGGCCAGTGGTTCCATAATTCAACTGTTCACAGTGCCGGCCTATGTTTTTTTCACTCAACTCGTTACAGTGCAGCCCTATGTTTCTATCATTCAACTAATAACATTGCAAGCCTATGTATCTATCATTCAACCGGTCACATTGCCAGCCTGTATATCTATCATTCAACCGGTCACAGTGCAGGCCTATGTATTTATCATTCAACTGGTCACACTGCATTCCAGTGTTTCCATCATTCAACTGGTCATAGTGCAGGCCTGTGTTTCTATCATTCAACTGGTCACACTGCAGGCCTGTGGTGTTATCATCCAACTGGTCACAGTGCAGACCTATGTCTCCATCATTCAACTGGTCACAGTGCAAGCCAGTATTTCTATCATTCAACTGTTCAAAGTGCAGGCCAGTGTTTACATCATTTAACTGGTCACAATGCATGCTAGTTTTTCTATCATTCAACTGGACACAGTGCAGTCCTGTATTTCCATCATTCAACAGGTCACAATGTATTCCTCTGTTTCTATCATTCAACTGTTCACTGTGCAGGCCTGTGTTTCCATCATTCAGCTGTGCACATTGCAGACCAGTGTTTCCACAATTCAACTGGTCACAGTGCAGGCATATGTTTTTTTCAACCAACTGGTCACAGTGCATTCCAGTGTTTCAGTCATTCAACCGGTCACATTGCAGGCCTGTGTTTCTATCATTCAACTGGTCATAGTGCAGCTCTGTGTTTCTATCATTGAACTGGTCACACTGCCGGCCTGTGGTGTTATCATCCAACTGGTCAAAGTGCAGGCCTATGTCTCCATCATTCAACTGGTCACAGTGCAAGCCAGTATTTCTATCATTCAACTGTTCAAAGTGCAGGATAGTGTTTATATCATTTAACTGGTCACAATGCATGCTAGTTTTTCTATCATTCAACTGGACACAGTGCAGTCCTGTATTTCCATCATTCAACAGGTCACAATGTATTCCTCTGTTTCTATCATTCAACTGTTCACTGTGCAGGCCTGTGTTTCCATCATTCAGCTGTGCACATTGCAGACCAGTGTTTCCACAATTCAACTGGTCACAGTGTAGGCCTATGTTTTTTCACTCAGCTGGTTACAGAGCAGGTCAGTGTTTCCATCATTCAACTGGTCACAGTAAAGGCCATTTTTTTTTCACTCAGTTGGTTACAGAGCAGGTCAGTGTTTCCATCATTCAACTGCTCACAGTGCAGGCATATGTTTTTTTCAACCAACTGGTCACAGTGCATTCCAGTGTTTCAATCATTCAACTGGTCACATTGCAGGCCTGTGTTTCTATCATTCAACTGGTCGTAGTGCAGCTCTGTGTTTCTATCATTGAACTGGTCACACTGCCGGCCTGTGGTGCTATCATCCTACTGGTCACAATGCAGGCCTATGTCTCCATCATTCAACTGGTCACAGTGCAAACCAGTGTTTCTATCATTCAACTGTTCACAGTGCAGACCAGTATTTCTATCATTTAACTGGTCACAGTGTATGCTAGTTTTTCTATCATTCAGCTGGTCACAGTGCAGGCCTAAGTTTTATCATTCAACTGGATGCAGTGCAGGCCAGTGTTTCTAAAATTCACCTGGATACAGTGCAGGCCTGTGTATGTATCATTCAACAAGACACAGTCCAGACATATGTTTCTATAAATCAACTGGTCACAGTGTAAGCTAGTTTTTCTATCATTCAACTGGTCTCAGTGCCGGCCTCTATTTCCATCATTCAACTGGTCACAATGCATTCCTCTGTTTCTATCATTCAACTGTACACTGTGCAGGCCTGTGTTTCCATCATTCCACTGTGCACAGTGTAGGCCAGTGTTTCCATCATTCAACTAGTCACAGTGCAGACCTTTATTTCTATCATTTAGCTGGTCACAGTGGAGGTGTGTGTTTCCACCATTGAATCGATTACAGAGTAAGCCTGTGGTTTTGTCCTTAAACTGGTCACAGTGCAGTCCTGTGTTTTTATGATTCAACTGGTCACAATGCAGTCCTATGATTCTATCATTCAACTAATAACATTGCAAGCCTGTGTATCTATCATTCAACCGGTAATATTGCAGGCCTATGTATCTATCATTCAACCAGTCATAGTGCAGGCCTATGTATTTATCATTCAACTGGTCACAGTGTAGTCCTGTATTTCCATCATTCAACTGTTCACAATGTATTCCTCGGTTTCTATCATTCAACTGTTCACTGTGCAGGCCTGTGTATCCATCATTCAGCTGTGCACATTGCAGACCAGAGTTTCCATAATTCCACTGGTCACAGTACAGGCCTATATTTTTTCACTCAACTGGTCACAGTGCATTCCAGTGTTTCCATCATTCAACTGGTCACACTGCAGGCCTGTGGTGCTATCATCCTACTAGTCACAATGCAGGCCAGTGTTTCTATCATTTGACTGGTCTCATTGCATGCCAGTTTTTCTATCATTCAACAGGTAACAGTGCAGGCCATTGTTTCTAAAATTCACCTGGATACAGTGCAGGCCTGTGTTTGTATCATTCAACAAGACACAGTCCAGACATATGTTTCTATCATTCAACTGTTCATAGTGCAGGCCTATGTTTTTTTCACTCAATGGGTTACAGTGCAGGCCAGAGTTTCCATCATTCAACTGGTCACAGTGCAGTCCTATGTTTCCATCATTCAACTGGTCACAGTGCAGGTCTATCATTCTATAATTCAACTCGTCCCACTGCAGGCCTATGTTTTTATCATTCAACTGGTCACAGTGCCGGCCTCTATTTCCATTATTCATCTGGTCGCAATGCATTCCTCTGTTTCTATCATTCAACTGTACACTGTGCAGGCCTATATTTCCATCATTCAACTGTGCACAGCGTAGGCCAGTGTTTCCATCATTCAACTGGTCACAGTGCAGACGTGTGTTTCTATCATTTAGTTGGTAACAGTGAATGTGTGTGTTTCCACCATTGAATTGATTACAGAGTAGGCCTGTGGTTTTGTCCTTAAACTGGTCACAGTGGAGGCCTGTGTTTCTATCAATCAATTGGCCACAAAGCATTCCTGTGTTTCTATCATTCAACTGTTCATAGTGCAGGCCTGTGTTTACATCATTCAACTGGTCACCGTGCACGCCTGTGTTTCCATCTTAAATTTGCCACAGAGCAGGCTTGGTTTTCTATCATTCGACTGATTACAGCACCGGCCTGTGGTTTTGTCATTAAACGGGTCACAGTGAAGGCCTGTGTTTTTGTCATTAAACCAGTCAGAGTGCAGACCTGTGCTTCTGTCATTCAACTGGTCACAGTGCAGGTCTGTGTTTCTATCATTCAACTGGTTACAGTGCAGGTCTGTGTTTTTATGATTCAACTGGTCACAATGCAGTCCTATGTTTCCATCATTCAACTGGTCACAATGCAGTCCTATGATTCTATCATTCAACTAATAACATTGCAAGCCTGTGTATCTATCATTCAACCGGTCACATTGCAGGCCTGTGTATCTATCATTCAACCGGTCACAGTGCTGGCCTATCATTGTATAATTCAACCAGTCATAGTGCAGGCCTATGTCTTTAACATTCGACTGGTCACAGTGTAGTCCTGTATTTCCATCATTCAACTGTTCACAATGTATTCCTCGGTTTCTATCATTCAACTGTTCACTGTGCAGGCCTGTGTTTCCGTCATTCAGCTGTGCACGTTGCAGACCAGTGTTTCCACAATTCAACTGGTCACTGTACAGGACCATGTTTTTTTCACTCAACTGGTCACACTGCATTCCAGTGTTTCTATCATTCAACTGGTCACAGTGCAGGCCTAAGTTTTTATCATTCAACTGGACGCAGAGCAGGCCATTGTTTCTAAAATTCACCTGGATACAGTGCAGGCCTGTGTTTGTATCATTCAACAAGACACAGTCCGGACATATGTTTCTGTCATTCAACTGGTCACAGTGCAGGCCTGTTTTTTCAAACATTCAATTGTTCACAATGCAGGCTTATGATTCTATCATTCAACTGGTCACAGTGCAGGCCAGTCTTCCTATCATTGAACTGGTCGTAGTGTAGGCCTATGTTTTTTTCACTCAACTGGTCACAGTGCAGGCCAGAGTTTCCATTATTCAACTGGTCACAGTGCAGTTTTTGTTTCCATCGTCCATCCGGTCACAGTGCAGGGCTATGATTCTATAATTCAACTGGTCCCATTGCAAGCCTATGTTTTTATCATTCAACTGGTCACAATTCTTTCCTCATTTTCTATCATTCAACTGTACACTGTGCAGGTCTGTGTTTCCATCATTCAACTGTGCACAGTGTATGCCAGTGTATCCATCATTCAACTGGTTACAGTGCAGACCTGTGTTTCTATCATTTAGCTGGTCACAGTGGAGGCGTGTGTTTCCACCATTGAATTGATTACAGAGTAGGCCTGTGGTTTTGTCCTTAAACTGGTCACAGTGGAGTCCTGTGTTTCTATCATTCACCTGGTCACAGAGCATGCCTGTGTTTCTGTCATTCAACTGGCCACAGAGCATTCCTGTGTTTCTATCATTCAACTGTTTATAGTGCAGGCCTGTGTTTACATCATTCAACTGGTCACCGTGCAGGCCTGTGTTTCCATCATAAATTTGCCACAGAGCAGGCTTGGTTTTCTATCATTCGACTGATTACAGCGCCGGCTGTGTTTTTGTCTTTAAACGGGCCACAGTGAAGGCCTGTGTTTTTGTCATTAAACCAGTCAGAGTGCAGACCTGTGCTTCTGTCATTCAACTGGTCACAGTGCAGGCCTGTGTTTTTATGATTCAACTGGTTACAGAGCAGACCTATGTTTCTATCATTCAACCGGTCACATTGCAGGCCAGTGTATCTATCATTCAACTGATCACAGTGCAGGCCTATGTATTTATCATTCAACTGGTCACAGTGTAGTCCTGTATTTCCATCATTCAACTGGTCTCAATGTATTCCTCTGTTTCTATCATTCAACTGTTCACTGTGCAGGCCTGTGTTTCCATCATTCAGCTGTGCACATTGCACACCAGTGTTTCCATAATTCAACTGGTCACAGTGTAGGCCTATGTTTTTTTCACTCAACTGGTCACAGTGCTTTACAATGTTTCCATCATTCAACTGGTCACAATGCAGGCCTATGTTTCTATCATTCAACTGGTCACACTGCAGGCCTGTGTTTCTATCATTCAACTGGTAACACTGCAGGCTTGTGTTTCTATCATCCCACTGGTCACAATGCAGGCCTATGTCTCCATCACTCAACTGGTCACAGTGCAAGCCAGTGTTTCAATCATTCAACTGTTTACAGTGCAGGCCAGTGTTTCTATCATTCAACTGGTCACGGTGCATGCTAGTGTTTCTATCATTCAACTGGTCACAGTGTATGCTAGTTTTTCTATCATTCAACTGGTCACAGTGCAGGCCTAAGTTTTTATCATTGTTTCTAAAATTTTCCTGGATACAGTGCAGACCTGTGTTTGTATCATTCGACAAGACACAATCCAGACATATGTTTCTATCATTCAACTGGTCACAGTGCAGGCCTGTGTTTCTATCATTCAACTGGTTACAGTGCAGGCCTATGTTTTTATCATTCAACTGGTCGCAATGCAGTCCTATGTTTCCATTATTCAACTGGTCACAATGCAGCCCTATGTTTCTATCACTCAACTAGTAACATTGCAAGCCTGTGTATCTATCATTCAACCGGTCACAGTACAGGCCTATGATTGTATAATTCAACTGGTGATAGTGCATGCCTATGTATTTATCATTCAACTGTTCACTGAGCAGACCTGTGTTTCCATCATTCGGCTGTGCAGATTGTATTCCAGTGTTTCAATCATTCAACTGGTCACGATGCAGGCCTATGTTTTTTTCACTCAACTGGTCACACTGCATTCCACTATTTCTATCATTCAACTGGTCACAGTGCAGGCCTGTGTTTTTATCATTCAACTGGACACAGTGCAGGCCATTGTTTCTAAAATTCACCTGGATACAGTGCAGGCCTGTGTTTGTATCATTCGACAAGACACAATCCAGACATATGTTTCTATCATTCAACTGGTCACAGTGTAGGCCAGTGTTTCCATAATTCAACTGGTCCCAGTGCAGGCCTATTTTTCCATCATTCAACTCTTCACAATGCAGGTTTATATTCTATCATTCAACTGGTCAGATTGCAGGCCAGTCTTCCTATCATTGAATTAGTCATAGTGCAGGCCTATGTTTTTTTCACTCAACTGGTCACAGTGTAGGCCAAAGGTTCCATCATTCAACTGGTCACAGTGCAGGCTTATGATTCTATAATTCAACTGGTCACAGTGCAGGCCTATGTTTTTATCATTCAACTGGTCTCAGTGCCGGCCTCTATTTCCATCATTCCACTGGTCACAATGCATTGCTCTGTTTCTATCATTCAATTGTACACTGTGAAGGCCTGTGTTTCCATCATTCAACTGTGCACATTGTAGGCCAGTGTTTCCATCATTCAACTGGTCAAAGTGCAGGCCAGTGTATCCATCATTCAACTGGTCACAGTGCAGACCTGTGTTTCTATCATTTAGCTGGTTACAGTGGAGGCGTGTGTTTCCACCATTGAACTGATTACAGAGCAGGCCTGTGGTTTTGTCCTTAAACTGGTCACTGGAGGCCTGTGTTTCTATCATTCACCTGGTCACAGAGCATGCCTGTGTTTCTGTCATTCAACTGGCCACAGAGCATTCCTGTGTTTCTATCATTCAACTGTTTATAGTGCAGGCCTGTGTTTACATCATTCAACTGGTCACCGTGCAGGCCTGTGTTTCCATCATAAATTTGCCACAGAGCAGGCTTGGTTTTCTATCATTCGACTGATTACAGCGCCGGCCTGTGTTTTTGTCATTAAACGGGCCACAGTGAAGACCTGTGTTTTTGTCATTAAACCAGTCAGAATGCAGACCTGTGCTTCTGTCATTCAACTGGTCACAGTGCAGGCCTGTGTTTTTATGATTCAACTGGTTACAGTGCAGACCTATGTTTCTATCATTCAACTGGTAACACTGCAGGCTTGTGGTGCTATCATCCCACTGGTCACAATGTAGGCCTATGTCTCCATCACTCAACTGGTCACAGTGCAAGCCAGTGTTTCAATCATTCAGCTGTTTACGTGCAGGCCAGTGTTTCTATCATTTAACTGGTCACAGTGCATGCTAGTGTTTCTATCATTCAACTGGTCACAGTGTATGCTAGTTTTTCTATCATCCAACTGGTCACAGTGCAGGCCTAAGTTTTTATCACTGTTTCTAAAATTTTCCTGGATACAGTGCAGACCTGTGTTTGTATCATTCGACAAGACACAATCCAGACATATGTTTCTATCATTCAACTGGTCACAGTGCAGGCCTGTGTTTCTATCATTCAACTGGTTACAGTGCAGGCCTATGTTTTTATCATTCAACTGGTCGCAATGCAGTCCTATGTTTCCATTATTCAACTGGTCACAATGCAGCCCTATGTTTCTATCACTCAACTAGTAACATTGCAAGCCTGTGTATCTATCATTCAACCGGTCACAGTACAGGCCTATGATTGTATAATTCAACTGGTGATAGTGCATGCCTATGTATTTATCATTCAACTGTTCACTGAGCAGACCTGTGTTTCCATCATTCGGCTGTGCAGATTGTATTCCAGTGTTTCAATCATTCAACTGGTCACGATGCAGGCCTATGTTTTTTTCACTCAACTGGTCACACTGCATTCCACTATTTCTATCATTCAACTGGTCACAGTGCAGGCCTGTGTTTTTATCATTCAACTGGACACAGTGCAGGCCATTGTTTCTAAAATTCACCTGGATACAGTGCAGGCCTGTGTTTGTATCATTCGACAAGACACAATCCAGACATATGTTTCTATCATTCAACTGGTCACAGTGTAGGCCAGTGTTTCCATAATTCAACTGGTCCCAGTGCAGGCCTATTTTTCCATCATTCAACTCTTCACAATGCAGGTTTATATTCTATCATTCAACTGGTCAGATTGCAGGCCAGTCTTCCTATCATTGAATTAGTCATAGTGCAGGCCTATGTTTTTTTCACTCAACTGGTCACAGTGTAGGCCAAAGGTTCCATCATTCAACTGGTCACAGTGCAGGCTTATGATTCTATAATTCAACTGGTCACAGTGCAGGCCTATGTTTTTATCATTCAACTGGTCTCAGTGCCGGCCTCTATTTCCATCATTCCACTGGTCACAATGCATTGCTCTGTTTCTATCATTCAATTGTACACTGTGAAGGCCTGTGTTTCCATCATTCAACTGTGCACATTGTAGGCCAGTGTTTCCATCATTCAACTGGTCAAAGTGCAGGCCAGTGTATCCATCATTCAACTGGTCACAGTGCAGACCTGTGTTTCTATCATTTAGCTGGTTACAGTGGAGGCGTGTGTTTCCACCATTGAACTGATTACAGAGCAGGCCTGTGGTTTTGTCCTTAAACTGGTCACTGGAGGCCTGTGTTTCTATCATTCACCTGGTCACAGAGCATGCCTGTGTTTCTGTCATTCAACTGGCCACAGAGCATTCCTGTGTTTCTATCATTCAACTGTTTATAGTGCAGGCCTGTGTTTACATCATTCAACTGGTCACCGTGCAGGCCTGTGTTTCCATCATAAATTTGCCACAGAGCAGGCTTGGTTTTCTATCATTCGACTGATTACAGCGCCGGCCTGTGTTTTTGTCATTAAACGGGCCACAGTGAAGACCTGTGTTTTTGTCATTAAACCAGTCAGAATGCAGACCTGTGCTTCTGTCATTCAACTGGTCACAGTGCAGGCCTGTGTTTTTATGATTCAACTGGTTACAGTGCAGACCTATGTTTCTATCATTCAACTGGTAACACTGCAGGCTTGTGGTGCTATCATCCCACTGGTCACAATGTAGGCCTATGTCTCCATCACTCAACTGGTCACAGTGCAAGCCAGTGTTTCAATCATTCAGCTGTTTACGTGCAGGCCAGTGTTTCTATCATTTAACTGGTCACAGTGCATGCTAGTGTTTCTATCATTCAACTGGTCACAGTGTATGCTAGTTTTTCTATCATCCAACTGGTCACAGTGCAGGCCTAAGTTTTTATCACTGTTTCTAAAATTTTCCTGGATACAGTGCAGACCTGTGTTTGTATCATTCGACAAGACACAATCCAGACATATGTTTCTATCATTCAACTGGTCACAGTGCAGGCCTGTGTTTCTATCATTCAACTGGTTACAGTGCAGGCCTATGTTTTTATCATTCAACTGGTCGCAATGCAGTCCTATGTTTCCATTATTCAACTGGTCACAATGCAGCCCTATGTTTCTATCACTCAACTAGTAACATTGCAAGCCTGTGTATCTATCATTCAACCGGTCACAGTACAGGCCTATGATTGTATAATTCAACTGGTGATAGTGCATGCCTATGTATTTATCATTCAACTGTTCACTGAGCAGACCTGTGTTTCCATCATTCGGCTGTGCAGATTGTATTCCAGTGTTTCAATCATTCAACTGGTCACGATGCAGGCCTATGTTTTTTTCACTCAACTGGTCACACTGCATTCCACTATTTCTATCATTCAACTGGTCACAGTGCAGGCCTGTGTTTTTATCATTCAACTGGACACAGTGCAGGCCATTGTTTCTAAAATTCACCTGGATACAGTGCAGGCCTGTGTTTGTATCATTCGACAAGACACAATCCAGACATATGTTTCTATCATTCAACTGGTCACAGTGTAGGCCAGTGTTTCCATAATTCAACTGGTCCCAGTGCAGGCCTATTTTTCCATCATTCAACTCTTCACAATGCAGGTTTATATTCTATCATTCAACTGGTCAGATTGCAGGCCAGTCTTCCTATCATTGAATTAGTCATAGTGCAGGCCTATGTTTTTTTCACTCAACTGGTCACAGTGTAGGCCAAAGGTTCCATCATTCAACTGGTCACAGTGCAGGCTTATGATTCTATAATTCAACTGGTCACAGTGCAGGCCTATGTTTTTATCATTCAACTGGTCTCAGTGCCGGCCTCTATTTCCATCATTCCACTGGTCACAATGCATTGCTCTGTTTCTATCATTCAATTGTACACTGTGAAGGCCTGTGTTTCCATCATTCAACTGTGCACATTGTAGGCCAGTGTTTCCATCATTCAACTGGTCAAAGTGCAGGCCAGTGTATCCATCATTCAACTGGTCACAGTGCAGACCTGTGTTTCTATCATTTAGCTGGTTACAGTGGAGGCGTGTGTTTCCACCATTGAACTGATTACAGAGCAGGCCTGTGGTTTTGTCCTTAAACTGGTCACTGGAGGCCTGTGTTTCTATCATTCACCTGGTCACAGAGCATGCCTGTGTTTCTGTCATTCAACTGGCCACAGAGCATTCCTGTGTTTCTATCATTCAACTGTTTATAGTGCAGGCCTGTGTTTACATCATTCAACTGGTCACCGTGCAGGCCTGTGTTTCCATCATAAATTTGCCACAGAGCAGGCTTGGTTTTCTATCATTCGACTGATTACAGCGCCGGCCTGTGTTTTTGTCATTAAACGGGCCACAGTGAAGACCTGTGTTTTTGTCATTAAACCAGTCAGAATGCAGACCTGTGCTTCTGTCATTCAACTGGTCACAGTGCAGGCCTGTGTTTTTATGATTCAACTGGTTACAGTGCAGACCTATGTTTCTATCATTCAACTGGTAACACTGCAGGCTTGTGGTGCTATCATCCCACTGGTCACAATGTAGGCCTATGTCTCCATCACTCAACTGGTCACAGTGCAAGCCAGTGTTTCAATCATTCAGCTGTTTACGTGCAGGCCAGTGTTTCTATCATTTAACTGGTCACAGTGCATGCTAGTGTTTCTATCATTCAACTGGTCACAGTGTATGCTAGTTTTTCTATCATCCAACTGGTCACAGTGCAGGCCTAAGTTTTTATCACTGTTTCTAAAATTTTCCTGGATACAGTGCAGACCTGTGTTTGTATCATTCGACAAGACACAATCCAGACATATGTTTCTATCATTCAACTGGTCACAGTGCAGGCCTGTGTTTCTATCATTCAACTGGTTACAGTGCAGGCCTATGTTTTTATCATTCAACTGGTCGCAATGCAGTCCTATGTTTCCATTATTCAACTGGTCACAATGCAGCCCTATGTTTCTATCACTCAACTAGTAACATTGCAAGCCTGTGTATCTATCATTCAACCGGTCACAGTACAGGCCTATGATTGTATAATTCAACTGGTGATAGTGCATGCCTATGTATTTATCATTCAACTGTTCACTGAGCAGACCTGTGTTTCCATCATTCGGCTGTGCAGATTGTATTCCAGTGTTTCAATCATTCAACTGGTCACGATGCAGGCCTATGTTTTTTTCACTCAACTGGTCACACTGCATTCCACTATTTCTATCATTCAACTGGTCACAGTGCAGGCCTGTGTTTTTATCATTCAACTGGACACAGTGCAGGCCATTGTTTCTAAAATTCACCTGGATACAGTGCAGGCCTGTGTTTGTATCATTCGACAAGACACAATCCAGACATATGTTTCTATCATTCAACTGGTCACAGTGTAGGCCAGTGTTTCCATAATTCAACTGGTCCCAGTGCAGGCCTATTTTTCCATCATTCAACTCTTCACAATGCAGGTTTATATTCTATCATTCAACTGGTCAGATTGCAGGCCAGTCTTCCTATCATTGAATTAGTCATAGTGCAGGCCTATGTTTTTTTCACTCAACTGGTCACAGTGTAGGCCAAAGGTTCCATCATTCAACTGGTCACAGTGCAGGCTTATGATTCTATAATTCAACTGGTCACAGTGCAGGCCTATGTTTTTATCATTCAACTGGTCTCAGTGCCGGCCTCTATTTCCATCATTCCACTGGTCACAATGCATTGCTCTGTTTCTATCATTCAATTGTACACTGTGAAGGCCTGTGTTTCCATCATTCAACTGTGCACATTGTAGGCCAGTGTTTCCATCATTCAACTGGTCAAAGTGCAGGCCAGTGTATCCATCATTCAACTGGTCACAGTGCAGACCTGTGTTTCTATCATTTAGCTGGTTACAGTGGAGGCGTGTGTTTCCACCATTGAACTGATTACAGAGCAGGCCTGTGGTTTTGTCCTTAAACTGGTCACTGGAGGCCTGTGTTTCTATCATTCACCTGGTCACAGAGCATGCCTGTGTTTCTGTCATTCAACTGGCCACAGAGCATTCCTGTGTTTCTATCATTCAACTGTTTATAGTGCAGGCCTGTGTTTACATCATTCAACTGGTCACCGTGCAGGCCTGTGTTTCCATCATAAATTTGCCACAGAGCAGGCTTGGTTTTCTATCATTCGACTGATTACAGCGCCGGCCTGTGTTTTTGTCATTAAACGGGCCACAGTGAAGACCTGTGTTTTTGTCATTAAACCAGTCAGAATGCAGACCTGTGCTTCTGTCATTCAACTGGTCACAGTGCAGGCCTGTGTTTTTATGATTCAACTGGTTACAGTGCAGACCTATGTTTCTATCATTCAACTGGTAACACTGCAGGCTTGTGGTGCTATCATCCTACTGGTCACAATGTAGGCCTATGTCTCCATCACTCAACTGGTCACAGTGCAAGCCAGTGTTTCAATCATTCAGCTGTTTACGTGCAGGCCAGTGTTTCTATCATTTAACTGGTCACAGTGCATGCTAGTGTTTCTATCATTCAACTGGTCACAGTGTATGCTAGTTTTTCTATCATCCAACTGGTCACAGTGCAGGCCTAAGTTTTTATCACTGTTTCTAAAATTTTCCTGGATACAGTGCAGACCTGTGTTTGTATCATTCGACAAGACACAATCCAGGCATATGTTTCTATCATTAAACCAGTCACAGTGCAGACCTGTGCTTCTGTCATTTAACTGGTCACAGTGCAGGCCTGTGGTTTTATGATTCAACTGTTCATAGTGCAGGCCTGTGTTTACATCATTCAACTCCTTACAATGCAGGCCTGTGTTTTCATGATTCAACTGGTCACAATGCAATCCTATGTTTCCATCATTCAACTGGTCACAATGCAGCCCTATGTTTCTATCATTCAACTAATAACATTGCAGGCCTGTGTATCTATAATTCAACCGGTCACATTGCAGGCCAATGATTGTATAATTCAACTGGTCATAGTGCAGGCCTATGTATTTATCATTCAACTGGTCACAGTGTAGTCCTGTATTTCCATCATTCAACTGGTCACAATGTATTCCTCTGTTTCTATCATTCAACTGTTCACTGTGCAGGCCTGTGTATCCATCATTCAGCTGTGCACATTGCACACCAGTGTTTCCATAATTCAACTGGTCACAGTGCAGGCCTATGTTTTTTTCACTTAGCTGGTCACAGAGCTTTCCAGTGTTTCCATCATTCAACTGGTCACCGTGCAGGTCTGTGTTTGTATCATTCAACTGTTCACAATGCAGACCTGTGTTTCTATCGTTAAACTGGTCACACTGCAGGCCTGTGGTGCTATCATCCTACTGGTCACAGTGCAGGCCAGTGTTTCTATCATTCAACTGGTCACAGTGAATGCTAGTTTTTCTATCATTCAACTGGTCACAATGCAGGCCTAAGTTTTTATCATTGTTTCTAAAATTCACCTGGATACAGTGTAGGCCTGTGTTTGTATCATTCGACAAGACACAATCCAGACATATGTTTCTATCATTCAACTGGTCACAGTGCAGGCCTATTTTTCCATCATTCAACTGTTCCCAATGCAGGCTTCTGATTCTATCATTCAACTGGTCACAGTGCAGGCCAGAGTTTCCATCATTCAACTGGTCTCAGTGCCGGCCTCTATTTCCATCATTGAACTGGTCACAATGCTTTCCTCTGTTTCTATCATTCAACTGTACACTGTGCAGGCCTGTGTTTCAATCATTCAACTGTGCACAGCGTAGGCCAGTGTTTCTATCATTCAACTGGTCAAAGTGCAGGCCACTGTTTCCATCATTCAACTGGTCTCAGTGCCGGCCTCTATTTCCATCATTGAACTGGTCACAATGCTTTCCTCTGTTTCTATCATTCAACTGTACACTGTGCAGGCCTGTGTTTCAATCATTCAACTGTGCACAGCGTAGGCCAGTGTTTCTATCATTCAACTGGTCAAAGTGCAGGCCACTGTTTCCATCATTCAACTGGTCATATTGCAGGCCTGTGTTTCCATCATTCAATTGGTCACAGTGCAGGCCTGTGTTTCCATCATAAATTTGCCACAGAGCAGGCTTGGTTTTCTATCATTCGACAGATTACAGCGCCGGCCTCTGTTTTTGTCATTATACGGGCCATAGTGAAGGCCTGTGTTTTCATCATTAAACCAGTCACAGTGCAGACCTGTGCTTCTGTCATTCAACTGGTCACAGTGCAGGCCTGTGTTTTTATGATTCAACTGGTTACAGTGCAGGCCTGTGTTTTTATCATTCAACTCCTTACAATGCAGGTCTGTGTTTCTATCATTCAACTGGTTACAGTGCAGCCCTATGTTTTAATGATTCAACTGGTTACAGTGCAGGCCTGTGTTTTTATTAATCAACTGGTTATAGTGCAGGCCTATGTTTTTCTCAATCAACTGGTTACAGTGCAGTCCAGTTTTTCATAGATGTTAAATTTATCCCATTATGAAAGATAAATTTAATGATTAAGGGGACATCTGGTGATGTGATTATTGGAATAGTGGAAAAAGTGCCCATTGTAGTGGTTCAATTTATTCTGGGCAATGATATAGCTAGATCACTAATGTGGGTGATGTCTATTGTAGTTGAGCAGCCTAGAAATGTTTTCAACAGCAGATTTGCAGAGAGAGCATCCTGGATTGTTTCTAGGTTGTGTAATAACGTGATCACAGGCCCTTAGGTTGAAACAAGCCAAACAGGAATTTCAACAACAGGGAAAAGATGTGGAAATCCAATTAGCTTACATTGTGTTTGATATCATTGTTTAGGAAGAAAGACTGGAACACAATTCAACTAAAGTATTTCACTGAAGGAGGTTAGTTGAGTTACCAAAAAAGGATTTGCAAATACATTTATATCAGACCGCTTTCTCAGAAACAGAGGCAAAATGTATTCCAGAGTGTTATTACCTTAAGGCTAATGTTTTAATGAGAAGATGGAGGCCTTATCATGCTCCAACAAATGAAAGCTTGAGGGAGGTGCATCAGAATATACTACTGAAATGAGATTCCAAAGATAGCTCATGAAATTCCAATGTGTGGGCACATTTAGGAATTAGAAAGACACAGGTCAAGATACAAAAACCATTTTTTTTGCCTGGATTGCATAAGGGTGTAGTCAAACTCTGTAGAACATGGCACACATGTCAGGTGATAAGGAAACCACAAGCTGTGATTGAACAGGCAGCTTTAATTCCCATTCCAGCATTTGAAGAACCTTTTACTAGGGTCATGATTGATTGTGTAGGACCCCTCCCTAAGACTAAAAGTGGAAATCAATACATACTGACAATAATGGAGATGTCTACCAGGTTCCCTGAAGCAATACCTTTGAGGAATATTACAACAAAGAAAATGGTGGAACAGTTAACTAATTTTTCTACAAGACATAGTTTACCTCAGGAAATACAATCAGATCAGTGTTTACATTTCATGCCACAGCTGGTTAAGAAAGTAATTAACAGCTTCGGAATAAAGCGCTTATCACCTGGAGTCACAAGGGGCTTTGGAAAGATGGCATCAAACTCTAAAAATGATGATGGCGTATAGTCAGAATTATCCATAGGATTAGTTATGGGAATTTTATTCTTCTTATTTGCTATTCGGTACACTCCTAATGCATCGACTGGTTTTAGTCCTTTTGAACTACTTTATGTTCATGGGGTGAGAGGATCACTGAACTTCATTCATGAGAAATTGATGGGTCAAAATTCAGAAACTACTCTCCTCGATTATGGGCAGAATTTTCCCCCCGTCGGGGGGGAAGTTGAAGAGCAGGCGCACGGAGGTGCGCCTCCGACTGGTGCCCCCAATTGGGGGCATGCCGCCATTTTACGTGGGCTGGCCAATTAAGGCCCAACCAGTGTGATGTCTGCATGGAAGGGCTGTGTGCTCCCTGTGCGGGCTCGGGGGAGTCCCTAAACCCGAGTGTGCATGAAAGAGCACACTCATCTCCCTGAGACTAAGTGTTGCCTCAGGGAGATCGTCTCTACTATTAAAAAATATTAAAAATAGAAAATAAAAAAATCCCTGACACGTCCCCTCATGTGACACTGTCACATGAGTTGGGACATGTTCATAACTTTTAAAAACACTTCAGTTAAATTTTTTAAAACCTACATGAAACCTCATGCCATCCGTGGATGATGTTTCATGCTTTTTCTAATGCCCACCAGGGCTCCTGGCCTGCCCGCCAACCTTAAGGCCATTGACAGGTCAACAGGTGCACAGCTGATTTGACTGAGCCCCCGCCTATCTGAAAATTTAAATGGGATGCAGTGACATCGGGAATTCTGCCCAACATCACCACGTGTCATTTTACGCATCGGCAAGCGGGCCCCGCCCCCCCCACTCGCCGACGGGAAAACCCTGGCCTATGTATCAAACTACAGGGAGAGATTGGACAGAGCATGTGAGTTTGATTGGAAACATTTAAAGCTATCACAGCAAGGGATTAAAGTGAAAGCAGACGGGAAAGCTACAGCTTGTAGTTTTGTTGCTGGAGAGAATGTGCTAGTTCTGTTACCAGTATTGGCTGACTCATTAAAGGAAAGGTTTAGTGGGCCTTACAGGGTTGAGAAGGAATTGAGTGAAGTGAATTACTTAATAAATACTCCTGATAAAAGAAAGAAGCAGAGGATGTGTCATGTAAAAAGTACTTTGACATGGAAGAGAACGAAATGGAAGTATTAGTGGAGGTACATAATGAGAGAGAAGTAGAATTGCAGGATTCTGAAATTGGTTTTCCTCTGATCAAATTGGATAATGAGGGGGTGCTTGAAATTATAAGTGTAGAATTGAGTTACCTTCCAGACAAGTGACAAGGTGATTTGGAAAAGCTGTTGGTTGGAAGTTTCCGAGCCCACAGGCGGCGGGCATGATAGGTGCGGAAAATATGGCAAGACTGGCCTCATGACGTCACGAAGGCAGGTCGTGATCGTACGCTTAGCCCACCAATGGCAGGCCGCATTTCCTGCCATCAGTCGGCGGGGAGCTAATTGTATTAGATTTGCATATAATTAAAAGGCCAACCCAGCAAGCTTTTGGAACCCCGCCATCTCGTCAGCCCATGTTGGTGAGAAAGCACGCCAATGTGTTTCACAACACGCAGGTGATGTGCACTTGGCGGCTTCACTTTGGGGGAACTGAGGGGAGTGAGCAGAAGCGTTCTCCACAGCTCGCCCTATTTGCAGGTCTCAGGAGTGCTGAGGAGGTGGGGGCAACTGATGCCTGGCCCCGGAGGCGACTGCTGAGGTCGGGCGGTGGAGGAGTGATGTCCGGGGGCAAATGTTAGCCAGCCTTAAAGGCAACCGTTGTTGGGTGGGGGGGCGGGGGTCAAGTGCTGCCCTGGTGCTGTATCCTGCACACAGGCAATCAAGGCAGGGGGCAGGGTGGGCAAGGGGAGTGGCCACGCATTCGGGACACCTGTATATACTGACCGAGCCTCTGCAACTAAGAGAGATCAGGCACAGCCCCAGTGATATGATAGAGTCAGGCTCCTAGCCTGCCCACCCATGCAAGCAACATGGAGGCAACAAAGGACTATGAAGTGCTCCATATCTTACCCCCCACCCCCAGCCATGTCCCCTCTCCCCCCCACCTGCCCCAGCACAGGCTTTGAGTTCGCCCGCATTTTATTGGACCACAGAGCAGTTGGGCTGCATATGTTGTACAATCTCCTCGCCAATGATGACCATGTAGCCGTCACTGCTGGAGGCGTTCACAGCCCCTTGCAATCTCAGCATCCCAGTTCGGACCAGTGTCCCCCATGTCACAGGCTGACAGGGCAGCCATGCAGCGCACTCATCTCTGGCCATCTGAGGGGTGAGCAGCACTCTCTGAAAAACATTAAGGGGCGGTCACACAGGACCAGGAAAGGTGCTAAGTACAGACATGATAATCACATCTCTCTATCTCTCTCCATCTCTCTTTCTCTCTTTCATGCTGCAGGAGGACCATGTCAGGATCATGGATCCTGGTGACCTAGCTGTATGCCTGATGGCCTACAGAGACCGTAGAAGATGGAGGAGAGAGTGACTGAGGCTCCTGGCCGTGCAAAGGCAGGAGCAGCAACCTCATGAAGAAGGGGCAGCAGGGAATCCTGCACACCCTGCCCAGGAGTGACAGTGAGCCGTGGCTGGTCAGTGCCAAGCAACACCTAAAGTCTATAGACGCCGCCTGCCATTCCTGCAGATGACTGAGAACCAGTGTCACCGATGACTGCGCATGTGTAGGGACCTGGTGGCTCACATCTGCCACTTACTGCAGGACTTGGTGCCAAGGGGACATGGAGGATATCCACTGCCAGTGGCTGTGAAAGTGACCATCGTGCTCAATTTCAAGTCAGTGGCTCCTTTCAGGGCTCCATGTGTGACCTCTGTGGGATTTCACAATCTGCCACCCGCAAATGCATCCATGAGGTCACGGATACCATCTTCTCCATGGCACACAACTTTGTGCATTTCGCCCGGGACCGGGACAGCCAGGATGCAAGAAGCATTGGATTCACCCTGATCTCGGGATTTCCACAGGTGCAGGGTGCAATTGACTTCACTCATGTGGTGCTCAGGTCTCCAGCGCTACACTCAGTGGACTTCATCAATCGCAAGGGCTTCCACTCACTGAACGTGCAGCTGGTATGCAACCACCAGAAACGCATCCTGCAGGTTGCACATGGTTTCCAGGGAGTGTGTCCAACGTCTACATCCTCAGTTAGTCACAGATCCCTGATGTCTTCCAGGGTCCACAGAAGCGGCAGGGTTGGCTCCTCGGGGACAAGAGCTACCCTCAGAGGCCGTGGCTGATGACACCCATGGGGTGGCCTCAGACTGCAGCAGAGCGACACTATAATGAGGCTCATTCTACAGCTCCCAGCTTGGTGGAGCAGACCACCGGGATGCTGAAGATGAGGTTCTGGCGTCTGGTGGAAGCTCTGCGGTACAGTCCACAGAGGATGTCACGCATCTTTGACATCTGCTGCATCCATTGCATCCTGGTGCTGCAATGGGAAGAGGAGCTGGCTAAGGAGAAGATGGAAGAGCTGCATGTCTCCTCCAATGAAGAGGATGCCGATGGGTCCGCGGTGGTGACAATGGCAGGGATGAGGCTATTGTACTGACAAGACGAGACAGGTAAGCTCAGGAGTCCCTCATAGCTGCTAGATTTGTGGAGGATGATGACAACATACGACCCCATAGAACCTCACATGGCAGTTGTGAATGTTTGACTCCAGTCTGGCTTATGGCTGCGCCAATACCCTCTGTGAAAATGCTCCTATCACGGAGATGCAGTGGAAGCCCCAATATTTGCTCAATCACAGGAGGATGATGACAACAGGCAGTGAGGACACTCCATAGATCTTCACATGGCCTCTGAGAATGTCTAACTCCTGTCTGGACAAGGGCTGCTCGCTTGTGTTCCATGATCAGGGCCATCTCAGAGATGCAGCCATGAAACTTTAGACACATCTGATGCTGTGTCCGCCTTCAGCACCTCAGCCCTTCAGGAGCTGGTGCACAGCATCACTGGTCACAGATGCTGGTGTGATGGGGACCAGCCCTACCTGAAAGGTGCTGAGAGCACATTGGGAAAATGAGTACAGTACTGTATAATATTGATCTCCTTACTTAAGGAAAGATGTAAATGCATTAGAAGTAGTTCAGAGAAGGTTTACTAGAATAATACCTGGAATGGGTGGGTTGTCTTATGAGGAAAGGCTGGACAGGCTAGGCTTATATCCGCTGGAGTATAGAAGAGTAAGGTGGCTTGATTGATGAATTACAAAAGGCTAGTGTGCATGTACAGCAAGTAATTAGGAAAGTTATTAGAATGTTATCATTTATTGTGAAGGGAATTGAATACAACAGTGAGGAGGTTGCTTACAGTTACTGTGGATTTCTGTTGAGGTAGAGAGAGCTAGAGGTAGCTATAGAGCTGGGTAGCTGTCAAGCCGTTAAGCTGAAGATGACTGGAGATAGCTGGAGTTGTTTGAGCTGTTGAGAAGTCTTGGGCTGCAGCAAGCAGTTTGATTCTGAAGTGAATTCCATTGCAAAAAGTAAGAGGACACAGGTCATATGGTACACCTTTATTGAAGCTACAGCAGTCTGCCTTGTGTGATTTGACTGGATTCCATACTTAAATATCTATAAGTCAGTGTTACCTGGAAAGCATTTACTTGAGGGTTTGATCAAGTTGAGGGTTCTGGGGAAATGTTTTGTAAGGTTAATCTTAGCTGTGTAACTGTAATCTCATGTAGACCATAAGACAGAGGAGCAGAAATGAGGCCATTCGGCCCATCGAGTCTGCTCTCCCATACAATTTTGGCT
Source organism: Carcharodon carcharias (assembly GCF_017639515.1). Taxonomy (NCBI): domain Eukaryota; kingdom Metazoa; phylum Chordata; class Chondrichthyes; order Lamniformes; family Lamnidae; genus Carcharodon; species Carcharodon carcharias. The sequence continues at coordinate 78,517,466 of NC_054475.1, read as the reverse complement.
GATAAGTTTCTCAGCCCCATTCTCCCGCCTTCTCCCCGTAACCTTTGATCCCCTTACCAATCAAGAACCATTCTATCTCAGTCTTAAATACATTCAATGACCTGGCCTCTACAGCATTCTGTGGCAATGAATTCCATAGATTCACTACTCTCTGGCTAAAAAAGTTTCTCCTCATCTCTGTTCTAAAAGGTCTTCCCTTTACTCTGAGACTGTTCCCTTGGGTCCTAGTCTCTCTTACTAATGGAAACATCCTCCCCACATCCACTCTATCTAGGCCTTTCAGTATTCTGTAAGTTTCACTCAGATCCCCCCTCATCCTTCTAAACTCCATCGAGTATAGACCCAGAGTCCTCAAACGTTCCTCATATGTTAAGCCTTTCATTCCTGGGATCGTTCTCGTGAAACTCCTCTGGATCCTCTCCAGGTCCAGCACATCCTTCCTGAGATACGGGGCCCAAAATTGCTCACAATATTCTAAATGTGGTCTGACCAGAGCCTTATAAAGCCTCAGCAGCACATCCCTGCTTTTATATTCTAGTCCTCTTGAAATAAATGCCAACATTGCATTTGTCTTCCTAACTACCGACTCACCTGCAAGTTAACCTTAAGAGAATCCTGGACTAGGACTCCCAAGTCCATTTGCACTCCAGATTTCTGAATTCTCTCCCCATTTAGAAAATAGTCTATGCCTCTATTCTTCCTACCAAAGTGCATGACCTCATATTTCCCCATGTTGTATTCCATCTGCCACTTCTTTGCCCATTTTCCTAACCTGTCTAAATCCTTCCGCAGCATCTCCGCATCCTCAATACTACCTGTCCCTCCACCTATCTTTGTATCATCTGCAAACTTAGCCAGAATGCCCTCAGTTCCTTCATCTAGATCATTAATGTATAAAGTGAAAAGTTGTGGTTCTAAATGGGGAGACAATTCAGAAATTGCGGACCTCCACTAGTCACTGGCCCCCATCCTAAGAAGGACCCCCTTATCCCCACTCTCTGCCTCCTGCCAGACAGCCAACCTTTTATCCATGCTAATACCTTGCCTCTAACACCATGGGCTCTTATCTTACTGAGCAGCCTCTTGTGCGGCACCTTGTCAAAGGCCTTCTGGAAGTCCAAGTAGATAACATCCATTTGCTCTCCTTTGCCTAACCTGCTCGTTACCTCCTCATAGAATTCTAACAGATTTGTCAGGTATGACCTCCCCTTGATGAAACCATGCTGACTTTGTCTTATTTTACCATGCACTTCCAAGTATTCTGAAATCTCATCCTTAATAATTGTCTCTAAAATCTTACCAACGACCGATGTCAGGCTAATCGGCCTGTAATTTCCCGTCTTTTGCCTCACTCCCTTCTTAAACAGGGGGGTTACATTAGCAATTTTCCAGTCCTCTTGGACCCTCCCTGACTCCAGTGATTCCTGAAACATCACCACCAATGACTCCACTATCTCTTCAGCTATCTCCTTCAGAACTCTGGGTGTAATCCATCTGATCCAGGTGATTTATCCAACTTCAGACCTTTCAGTTTTCCTAGCACCTTCTGCTTGGTAATGGCCACCATCTGGAACCCCTCTTTCCCACACCACTCACCTCTGCTACCGCACCGCACCCACCCCCCGCCCACTTCCCCCCCGACTCCCTTGAATTTTTGGGATGTTACTCATGTCTTCCTCTGTGAAGACTGATGCAAAGTACCTATTCAGTTCCTCCACCATTTCTTTGTTCCCCATTATTACTTCTCCAGCATCATTTTCCAGTGGCCTAATGTCCACTTTTGCCTCTCTCTTACCCTTTATATATCTAAAAAGAAACTCTTGCAATCTTCTTTTATATTACTGGCTAGTTTACCCTCATATTTAATCTTCTCCCTCCTTATTTCTTTTTTAGTTGTCCTCTGTTGGTCTTTGTAGGCTTCCCAATCCCCTGGTTTCCCACTGCCCTTCGCTGCATTGTATGCTTTCTCTTTAGCTTTTATGCTGTCCCTGACTTCCCTTGTCAGCCATGGTTGCCTCATCCTCCCTTTAGTATGCTTCTTCTTCCTCGGGATGAATTTTTGCTGTGTCTCCCAAATTACTCCCAGAAACTCCTGCCATTGCTGTTGCCCTGTCTTTCCTGCTAGGCTCATCTCCCAGTCAATTCTGGCCAGCTCCTCCCTCATGTCTCTGTAGTTGCCTTTATTCAACTGTAATACCGTTACATCTGATTCCAGCTTTTTCCTCTCAAATTGCAGGGTAAATTCTATCATATTATGATCACTTCCTCCTAAGGGTTCCTTCACCTTAAGCTCCCTTATCAAATCTGCCTCATTACTCATCACTAAATCTAGAATTGCCTGTTCCCTAGTGGGCTCCACCACAAGCTGCTCCAAAAAGCCGTCTCATAGACATTCCACAAATTCCTTTTCTTGGGATCCACTACCAACCTGATTTTCCCAGTTTACCTGCACATTGAAATCCCCCATGATCACTGTAATCTTGCCTTTCTTACACGCCTTTTCTATCTCCTGGTGTATCTTGTACCCCACATCCTGACTACTGTTCGGAGGCCTGTACATAACTCGCATTATGGTTTTTTTACCTTTGCAGTTCCTCAACTCTACCCACACAGATTCTACATCATCTGACCCTATGTCATTTCTTGCTATTGATTTAATTTCATTTCTTACTAACAAAGCAACCGCACCCCCTCTGCCAACCAGTCTACCCTTTCGATTGGATGTATATCCTTGGATATTTAGCTCCCAGTCCTGATCCCCTTGCAGCCATGTCTCCGTGAAGCCCATCACATCATACCTGCCAATTTCAATCTGCGCCACCAGCTCATTTACCTTATTTCGTATACTGCGTACATTCAGATACAACACCTTCAGTCCTGTATTTCCCATCCCCCTTCTCATTGTTGTCCCTTTATCTGATGTGCTTGAAGTTAGATTCCTAGCCCTGTCCAAACGCTCTGTCCTATTTTGTGTTCTGGAGAATTTAATAGCCTCTCCTGGGCTCTCCTTCCTTTTCAGCTTTTTCATAATTTTCCATGAAGTTGAATCCAACCCCCCACATGCTAACCTGCTGCTTTGTTTCCCGTTAGTCATACTTCTTGGAGTTTTACCCTTCCTTTCCCCCCCACTTTCTAGTTTAAAGTCCTGTTGACCACCCTATTTACCCTTTTCACGAGAACATTGGTCCCAGATCGGTTCAGGTGGAGACCGTCCCAATGGTACAGATCCCTCCTGTTCCAATACTGATGCCAATGCCCCATGAAATGGAACCCCTCTTTCCCGCAGTGCTCCTTTAGCCATGTGTTTAGTTCTCTTATTCTCGCATCCCTATACCAATTTGCACGTGGCTCGGGTAGTAATCCGGAGATTATTACCCTTGAGGCCCTGTTCTTTAATTTACTTCCTAGTTCCTGATAATCCCTAAACAGGTCCTCTTTCCTAGTCTTATCTATGTTATTTGTCCCGACATGGACCACAAAAACTGGATCGTCCTCCTCCCTCTCCAAAATCCTTTCAAGCTGGTCAGAAATGTCCCTCACCCTCGCACCGGGCCGGCAACATACCATACTTCCTTACAAAGGAAGCTATCAATTCCCCTAATTATAGAATTCCCTACAACTACCACTTGTCTTTTTGTCCCTCCTCTTGAATGGCCTCCTGTGCCACGGTGGCGTGGTCAGCTGGCTCATCCTCCCTACAGCCCTGTTCCTCATCCACACAGGGAGCAAGTACCTCGTACCTGTTGGACAAGGTCAAGAGCTGAGGCTTCTCTTTTCCTGAACACAGGATCCCTCTACCTGCCTCACTTGCAGTCACACCCTGCTGACCCTGACCACTGACCGAATTTGAGGTACTTAATCTACTGGGTGTGACCGCTTCCTGAAACAAAGCATCCAGGTAACTCTCCCCCTCCTGGATGTGCTGCAGCTTCTGGAGCTCGGACTCCAGCTCATCAATTCTGAGCCGGAGTTCCTCCAGCAACCAACACTTGCTGCAGATATGATCATTGCAGCTCGCAATGGGATCTGCCAGCTCCCACATCATACAGCTACAGCACATCACCTGCCCAGCCATCTCGACTTGGTTAATTAATTTATTAATTAGCTGGCAGTTTTTATTTTAAATTTGGTGCCGATTTCCTACTAACCAATCAGATCATATCTTTCCTGTGACATCACTTTTTCAGTTTTATCCTGTGTCTCTGCTGCTCTCCTCGTGCTCTTTTATCCTGTGTCTCCGCTGCTCTCCTCATGCTCTTTTATCCTGTGTCTCCGCTCTCCTCATGCTCTTTTATCCTGTGTCTCCGATCTCCTCGTGCTCGTTTATCCTGTGTCTCCGCTGCTCTCCTCGCGCTCTTTTATCCTGTGTCTCCGATCTCCTCGTGCTCGTTTATCCTGTGTCTCCGCTGCTCTCCTCGTGCTCTTTTATCCTGTGTCTCCGCTGCTCTCCTCGTGCTCTTTTATCCTGTGTCTCCGCTCTCCTCATGCTCTTTTATCCCGTGTCTCCGATCTCCTCGTGCTCGTTTATCCTGTGTCTCCGCTGCTCTCCTCGCGCTCTTTTATCCTGTGTCTCCGATCTCCTCGTGCTCGTTTATCCTGTGTCTCGGCTGCTCTCCTCGCGCTCTTTTATCCTGTGTCTCCGCTCTCCTCGTGCTCTTTTATCCTGTGTCTCCGCTCTCCTCGTGCTCTTTTATCCTGTGTCTCCGCTGCTCTCCTCGTGCTCTTTTATCCTGTGTCTCCGCTCTCCTCATGCTCTTTTATCCTGTGTCTCCGCTGCTCTCCTCGCGCTCTTTTATCCTGTGTCTCCGATCTCCTCGTGCTCGTTTATCCTGTGTCTCCGCTGCTCTCCTCGTGCTCTTTTATCCTGTGTCTCCGCTGCTCTCCTCGTGCTCTTTTATCCTGTGTCTCCGCTCTCCTCATGCTCTTTTATCCCGTGTCTCCGATCTCCTCGTGCTCGTTTATCCTGTGTCTCCGCTGCTCTCCTCGCGCTCTTTTATCCTGTGTCTCCGATCTCCTCGTGCTCGTTTATCCTGTGTCTCGGCTGCTCTCCTCGCGCTCTTTTATCCTGTGTCTCCGCTCTCCTCGTGCTCTTTTATCCTGTGTCTCCGCTCTCCTCGTGCTCTTTTATCCTGTGTCTCCGCTGCTCTCCTCGTGCTCTTTTATCCTGTGTCTCCGCTCTCCTCATGCTCTTTTATCCTGTGTCTCCGCTCTCATTGTGCTCTTTTATCCTGTGTCTCCGCTCTCCTCGTGCTCTTTTATCCTGTGTCTCCGCTGCTCTCCTCGCGCTCTTTTATCCTGTGTCTCCGCTCTCCTCGTGCTCTTTTATCCTGTGTCTCCGCTCTCCTCATGCTCTTTTATCCTGTGTCTCCGATCTCCTCGTGCTCGTTTATCCTGTGTCTCCGCTGCTCTCCTCGCGCTCTTTTATCCTGTGTCTCCGATCTCCTCGTGCTCGTTTATCCTGTGTCACCGCTCTCCTCGCGCTCTTTTGTGCTTAAGTTTTCTTTTTTTTGTTAATAAAACTTTTACTGTTAATTAAAAAAAAACAAAAGTGTTACTGGACCTCTTACTGCTGAGATTGGCACATTGTCTTCTCGCTATTAGAATACAAGAAAAAAGGTTATGGCCAGTAAACCAAGTCCCCACCCCACCCCAGGATTTGGTTTGTGCAGCAATTAACAATTTATATTGGTCATAACAATATAAATAGTAAAACATCGTTAAAGGAAGAGTGACACCAATCAGGACCAAGAGGATCTTTCTGTGGAGGCCGAGAGTATTGTTAAGGCACTAAATGAATACACCGCATCTGTCTTCATTAGAGATTCATTACTATTGCAGGAGTAAAAGAGAAGGCAATGATATTGAGAAGGATAAAAATAAAGAGGAGGTAATTAAAAACTTGCCTGTCTTTGAAGTGACAAGGTCATCTGGTCTGGATGGGATACATCCTTGGTTACTTCGGGAAGAAAGTGTGAGAATTGCGGAGACTCTGGCCACAATCTTCCAATCTTCCTTGGATATGGGGGTGGGGACTGAGGACTGGAGGATTGTAAATATTGCACCCTGTTTGAAAAAAGTGGGGGAGAGAAACTTGACAACAACTGGCTAGTCAGCCTAACATCAGTGGTTGGTAAGAGTTTTAAAGATAATAATCCAGGACAAAATGAATTCACATTTAGAAAAGTTTAGGCTTATAAATGAAATTCACTACGGATTTGTTCAAAGCAAATCATGTTTGACTAAGCTGATTGAGTACCTTGATAAAGTAACAAAGAGGGTAGATAAGGGCAGTGCTGTTGATGTTGTATATGGACTTTCTAAAGGTGTTTTACAAAGTACCACATAATAGGCTTGTTGACAAAATGAAACCCTATGCAATTAAAGGGAAAATAGCAGCATGGATAAGTAATTAACTCAGGGACAGAAAGCAGAATACAATGGTTCATATTTGTTTTTCTGACTTCAGGAAATTATAAAGTGGTATTCCCCAGGTATTCAATATTAAAATAACTGCTTCTTTTGACATGTATTAAATATCTGGACTTAGATACACAGGACAAATTTAAAATTTTCAGATGATGCAGTAAGCAGCGAGAAGGATGCCAGCAAACTTCAGGAGGACATGAGCAGATTGGTGAAAATGGGCAGACACATAGTAAATGAAATTTAATATAAGGACATAAAATCCCATAGCATTGTTCAAAGAATTGTTTGTCGTATCCTGGCTAATAATGATTCCTCACTCAACATCTCTAATACGGATTATCTGGGCATAATCACATGCTGCTTGTGGGAACTTGCTGTGTGAAAATTGGCTGCTGTGTTTCCTGCATCACATTAGAGGCTACATTTGGAGAGCAGTTCATTGGCTGTAACGCTTTTTTTGGGCATCCTGAAGTTGGAAAAGGTTTTGCAAGCTCTGGCCAACTTCCAACTTTTGGTCTGTGAGAGAAATTAATTCATCAAGGTCTGGAATCCTGAAAAAAATCTTTGGTTTCCTTTTTATCCAGTGTCATAGCACATGCTAGAGTTAGCTCCCATAGCATTACTCAGTAACTATTTTATTGCTATTATTAAGGTCTGAGGTTTATAACATTTCTATCCAATGCATTAGTCTGCTATGGTAAATCCCTTTAGGATAACAAAATCTAATTGTTGAACAGAAACAAATGGTTATTCAGTGTTTAATTGTGTTTTTTGTGCATTTGGGGAACTTGGTAAATTTTAAAGTGGTTGTCATCTTGGATCAGGAGCACACAGCGCTAAATAACTGGCTATCTCATTTAGATTATTTTGCAACCAGCTCTGGCATGTGGTGCCGGAGGGCTGCTGTCCCTTGTTAAATATACTGTGGATGGCTGGATCAATGTTTCCTGAATCTCTTTGTAGCAGCTGCGTCTGCTATATTCTGATTTTATTTTTTTGGGTTGGGGGGCTGATTTACTATCTGCATTGATATTGAAGAATTTCAGAACAGGGACAATAGAATAAAACATCTCTGAGGGGCAGGAAGCAGACTGTCAAAGCAGACTGTCATTGTATACATGTCAAAAGCACCTTTAAGTCCCAGTGACATTAACAGTACCATGGTCTCTCTTAGGGAAAGTAAAAGATCATTTTGAAAATAAAATTCAACTGCTGAAACAAAAGGAATGAAGTCTCTGATTAGTAGACAGGGGTCCACTCACTAATACACAGAACTGGCTCATTTGCTAGCCTGTACATCAACAACAACAACAAATTATATTCACATAGTGCTTGAGATGGAATAAAATGTCCCAAGGTGTTTCACAGGAGCTAGGCCCAAATTCAAAACCCTCGCCATCCACCCTCCCTGAGTTGGGCCTCAGACTGTCACCACCACTGGTGCCACAGCTGCCAGCCTGGTCTCCAGCCCCCCCAAAACCAGACATCTGCTGGACACCACCCACCCCTACTCCCCAACCTTTCTAAGCCACCTGTCAAAGATGGCAACTCTTAGAGGAGAGTGCCAGACACCAGGCCCCTCCTCTGCCCTGGCTGTGTGGGCCAGTGTTGGTGCATGCATAGATTTAAAAAAAGACAGGGAGAAGAAATCTGGGGCAAATGGTATCCTGGGGAGGCCAGGCCCAGTACACAGGACAGAAAGCCAAATTCTGGAACTGTTCCAGAAAATCCGACACCGTCGGTCACCCTGGTCTTAAAGGAAGAAACTGAGGTAGAGAGGTGGAGTGGCGTGGAGAAGGAACTCCAGAACTTGAGACCCAGGTTTTGCCACATCAGCTGTCTTGCAGTGAAGTGGAGTGGATTTTAGCAGTACGTTAATTGTTTAAAATCACTTATTAAGAGGTGCATTGTGCAGCATCAGTGAATTGGGCTTAGAGGCCTATATTATCAGCACAGGATCCATAAACTTGGCTTGTATTCCCTTGAGTTTAGGAGATTGAGGGAGTGAGCTGATTGAGGAGTTCAAAAAGTCAATTGGAGCTGTCAACACTAAGATCAATAGATTTTTGCCAGCCCAGGGTATCTCTCTCTCTCTAGCAGTCCCTCAGAGTGAGGAGACCGCTTGCCACAGAGCCCGTGGCGAGAGTTTGCATGTGGAATCTTTTAAGGTGGAAGCCTGTTGTGCTGCAGGTCGCACACGGTTCTGACTGCTATAGGTGTTTCGGTAGGATTTACAGGTTGACAATTAACTTGCTTGGTCACACCACTAATTCAGGGTAAGGGTATCAAGGTATATGGAGTAAAAATGGGAAAATGGAGCTGAAGCACAGATCAGCCCTGATATCCTAGAATGGTGGAGCAGGCATGAAGGGCTGAATGGCCTCCTCCTGTTCCTAATTAGTCACCTGTTTTGTTATGTGCTGTTCCTTTCATCTTGAAATCAGCTGAGAAGCGAAACTAACCGGCTGAAGGGTGCAATGTGTCTGGCAATGATAGGGTTAGCACCTTATCTCACTCTAAGTCCCTCCCTCCCTCTCCCCCCTGTACCTTCGGTGTGTGGGTCGGTGCTGATTATATTTTGCAACCTCCCTGACAGGCTTGTCCGGACCATGTGACGATGTCCCTTTAATCCATCAACTGCTTGAACAAACTAAAGAGGGTTTCGACACAAGCTGGCTGTCCTCCCCCACCTCACGCCCCTCTGCTAATTGCAACCTGTTCCCCCCACCGTCCCCTTCCTCTCTCTCAGCTCAATCTGATGGCTGGAGGCTTGCTCTGAGAGAGGGCAGTTCCGGATCGCTGGGGTTGAGCGCAGGGGCAAAAAACATCGGCATCTCCCAAATGGAAGTGTGTGCCAAGGCGGGATTGTGGTGGGGAGGGATGCTGCGGCTACGTTTCGGGGTCCTGAGCACCATATTATTCCTCTGCCTCTTCGAAGCAAACAGTGGCATCAGGTAAGTGAATCGATATATTTAAAGGAGTGAAATGAATCTCTTTGTATAAAGTTCAGAGTTTAATTTCTATTTAATAAATCATTAAGCTATTGATGTATTGTCACATTGAGGTGGATTATGATATTAAGCAATGAAGTGTTTCCCCAAATAGTGTATGTTCCTGAGAACAAAGCGAGTTGTGGTTTAGCATGCTCCTGTCTCATTACACATTTATGTTTTCTGCATGTGGGTCTGGGTACAGTTTATGTGTGAGCGTGCCTTTCACATTCCCTGAGCTCCGAATGTCCAGGAGAGAAAGTTATTTAATCCCAGAGCAATTCCCAGTGCAAAAAGTGGCTTCAGAATGGGTTCACACACAATCTGGCTCCCAGCTAAACCCAGTTCGCATGAAGACTTTAGATCTTGCACTCCAAGTATAGAGTACAGTGTGATACAGCCAGTCTCGTTGATTTAGCCAGGGTAAATACAAATAGTCCCATATACAGGCCTCCAGGGATATGAGAGTACACACAGACAGTACCATATACAACCTTTGGTGATATGGTACAGTGAAAATACTCAGAATCCAACTCCAGAATCAAGTTCACACATAATCCAGCACCAGAACATTCAAGGCTATAGGCAGAGTGCTGGTAAATGGGATTAGGTAGGTAGGTCAGGCGTTTCTCACCTGTCGTTGAAGATTCGATGGGCCGAAGGGCCTCTTCTGCACTGTGATTCTGTGAACCTATGACTCAGAATCTGGATCACACGCATCCAGCTCCAGAATCTGGATCACACATATCCAGCTCCAGAATCTGGATCACAGATGTCCAGCTCCAGAATCTGGATTGTACACGTTCAGTTCAAGTATCTGGATCAAAAACACCCAGCTTCATAACCTGGATCACATACATCCAGCTCCAGAATATGGATCACACACATCCAGCTCCAGAATATGGATCACACGCATCAAGCTTCATAACCTGGATCACATACATCCAGCTCCAGAATATGGATCACACACATCCAGCTCCAGAATCTGGATCACACGGATCCATCTCCAGAAGCTGGATCTCACACATCCAGCTCCAGAATCTGGATCTCACACATCCAGCTCCAGAATCTGGATCTCACACATCCAGCTCCAGAATCCGGTTCACAAACAACTAGTTCCAGAATCTGGATCCCACACACACACGGTCAGCTCCAGAATCCAGGTCACACACATCCAGTTCCAGAATCTGGATCACCCACGTCCAACTCTAGAATCTGGATCACACATGTTCAGCTCCAGAATTGGAATCTCACACATGGTCAGCTCCAGACTCTGGATCACACATGTCCAGCTTCAAAACCTGAATCACACACATTCAGCTCCAGATTCTGGATCATACACGTTCATCTCAAGAATCTGGATCTCACATATCCAGCTTCATAATCTGGATCTCATATGACCATCTCCAGAATCTGGGTCACACACATCCAGCTCCACAATCCAGTTCACACAAAATCTAACTCATATACAGAATTAATGTTTTAAAAATTCATTCACGGGATGTGGGCTTCACTGACTGAACCAGCATTTATTGCCCATCCTAGTTGCCCCTGAGAAGGTGGTGGTGAGCTGCCTTCTAGAACCGTTGCAGTCCCTGTGGTGTAGCTACACCTACATTCTGTTAGGGAGGGAGTTCCAGGATTTTGACCCAGTGACAGTGAAGGAATGGCTAAATATTTCCAAGTCAGGATGGTGAATGGCTTGGAATGGACCTTCCAGATGGTGGTGTTCCCATGTATCTGCTGCACTCTAGATGGAAGTGGTTGTGGGTTTGGAAGGTGCTGCCTAAGGAGCCTCGGTGAATTCCTGCAATGCATCTTGTAGATGGTACACACTGCTGCTACTATGCATCGGTGGTGGAGGGAGTGAATGTTTGTGGATGTGGTGCCAATTAAGCAGGCTGCTTTGTCCTGGATGGTGTGAAGCTTCTTGAGTGTTGTTGGAGCTGCACTCATCCAGGAAAGTGGGGAGTATTCCATCACACGCCTTTTAGATTGTGGACAGGCTTTGGGGCTGAAAACTAATCAATGTTGGCTCTGAATTGGAGATGTGCATACAGAGGGTGTATATAAACTTCAGAAAATGAGAGTTTACAGATATTTGTATATTTTGCTGTCAAATGATTCACCCAGGTGTATTCTACTGCAATACATTTATAATTTAATCAGATGCACATTTAAAAGAAAAACCCTGAGAACAATTCAAGGACACTGTAAATACAAACATTCTTTTATACATCATTCCAAGGATAATGTGGAGTGTATACACACAAACAATCCCATAATCAGTAATCTGTTAATTGTAGGTTATTGCTGGAAATAGACATGTCGTTGAAGATTTTCATCTTGCACTCATCAGGACAATACACAAAAATACCAAATATAAAAGGAACAATGCTTTATACTGCATCAGAAGAGAGTTCTGATTGGTTGGCAAGTGGACTCTGATTGGTAGAGGTGTTGCCATAGAGAATGCACCAGTTAACTGAGAATTGACAATTAACTACCAAGCTTTGTTTAAATTTAAACCAGGCAGGTTGGACTCTAATTGGTCAAGCCATTGCCCTGGGGAATGTGCCAGAGAATTGTTGTTGCCTATTTTATTTAGTTGAAAAAGAAGCCATGTGAATACATATTTTTTCTGTCTGCAAAAGACAGGACCCAATGTGTCAATATATGGAGCTTCGAGCCCAACTGACAACTTTAAATTGATTGCCGTGTAATTTTTAGCACAGTCAGGATTGGTTAGCAAATGTTGTCCAATCGCAGAGCCAGATCTAATGATGAACACTATGTGTGAGCTTTGCAAGCACAGGCTGGTTGGGTACAGTCAGTAGCTTGCCTGTTGTGAACAACGACTGGGACATTTTGGTAGGAAGAACATGGACAGACAACAGAAAAAAAGGGGCAAAACTTTGAAGGGTGTACAGGGGCAGAAAGACCTGGGTGGAAATGTGCAAAGGTCATTGAAGTTGGCAGGACAGGTGGAGAGAGCAGTTACTGAAGCATATAGTATCCTCGGCCTTATTTATAGGGGCATGGAGTAGAGAGGTTATACTGAACTTATATAAGACACTCGTTAGATCTCAGCTAGAGTATTGTGTACAGTTCTGGGTGCAATATTATAGGCAGGATGTGAACACGTTGGAGAGAGTGCGGAAGAGGTTTACAAGAATGGTTCCAGGAATGAGAAACTTCAGCTATGAAGATAGATTGGAGAGGTTGGGACTGTTCACCTTGGAGAGAAGAAGGCTAAGAGGAGATTTGATAGAGATGTTCAAAATCATGAGGGGGCTGGACAGAGTAGGTAGGGAGAAGCTGTTCCCACTCATAAAAGGATCAAGAACATGAGGGCACAGATTTAAAGTGATTTGCAAAAGAAACAAATGTGATGTGAGAAAAAACTTGTTCACACAACGAGTGGTTCAGATCTGGAATGCACTGCCTGGAAGTATGGTGGAGGCAGGTTCAATCCCGGCATTTGAGAGGGCATTAAATTATTATTTGAATAGAAACAAAGTGCAGGGTTACAGGGAAAAGGCAGGGCGTTGGCACTAGGTCATAATGCTTATTAGACAGCTGGTGCAGACACGGTGGGCTGAATGGCCTCCTGTGCCATTAAAATTCTGTGATTTTGGGACATGTTGTTTGAGGTGATCCTCCAGTCATTGGGACATATGACCTACATACCTAGCATCACACTGAGTGAAATTCATATACCACATTACTCATTTGTGTGATAGGCAGGACGTCTTTTTGGCTTGATGGCAGCATCCTGTTAGTGACAAACACCACTCGTGTTGCTACTACATAATAGCAGCGTGAAACTGCTTGTTTCACCTGTTGCTCAAATATCCACGATACTTTGCCCTTCCAGGGTAAAGCGAGGTAGACTGGGCACTTTTCAGGGCCGAAAGTGGCAGCTTTAGGTCCGTTCATGAATTTGCACAATATACAGTGAGCAACGATCAGGGTAGCCATTATCCCACAGGATGGTTTTGATGTGCCCTATTTCAGCATCAAGCTTGCATGGTGAGCAAATAGCTTGGGCCCTATTTATGAGGTTGCTGATAAGGACGATCTTATAGCATGTGAAACTGTAAGAATCCCAACGTATGTATTGACCAGGGAAAGTAGGCTTGCAGTTGACTGTGGTACAGAATTCCCTGGCAGATTTCTCAACTAATCCGTAAGGGAGGGGAGTTCATTTGACTGCTCCATTTCAAAGGTAAAATTTAGCACAGGATGGAATCTATTAAGACATGTAAGGAAATTGTTATATGTGGGTTTAAATATAGTGAACATATCATCCACAAATCGTAAAACTGCGAGGGGTAGGAGGTTGGGTATCATTCCATCGAAGATGTGTTTCTCATGGAACCCAACAAAAATGTTTGCGAGAGCTGGGCCTAGAGGGGATCCCATGGCAACACCATCTATTTGGTGTCATTAAAACTGAACTCAACTGTCTGAGTTGCTGAGTTCATAAGCTCAACGAACACTGATTCACACAATGGCAGCAGGTCTAGATCGCCATGATATAGTGCTGTAATACAAATATCTATGGCTTCCTTAAGCGGTACATTGGTGAATAGGCTAGCAATGTCCAATGAGCACATGGACTCAGCATTGCTATCGATATGCATGTCCTGTATGGTTTTTGCAAAGGTGAAGGAATCCTTTACCGTTTAAACGGAAAACTTGCTCAGAACTGGTTGTAACATCTCGCCCAACTATTTGACCAATTCATGCTGTGCAGAACCGGTCATAGTTAAGATTGGGCATAAAGGGACATTGCTTTTGTGTGTCTTGGGTAGTCCATACATATGGGGGTGCAGTGAGCTGTGAGGATGTATCCGATCATACATATCACCTGGTAGCTCATTGCTCTTACACAAGTCCACAAATATTCTTCTAGCTTGCTTTTGAGCAGGGCAATCTGATCCCGCTGAGCGGCAGGTCCAATGGATACAAATTTGGACCTGTCATTGAGAATGTCATACATTTTGTTGATATAGTCACACATGTTAAGCGTGACTATTCCAACAGCCTTGTTGGGTTTGCAGATAAGTATGTCCAGTTTGGCTTTGAGGCTTCACAGTGCAACCAGGCATTTGTGTTGCATGTGAAAATTGGCCAAGTCATTTGGAATCCTGCAGTATGCATGTGCTAGATCAGCTAGGATTCAACATCTGTCAGTCATCAGTTAACTGGTGCATTATTCATGGAAAAGCCTCTACCAATCAGTGTCTACTTGCCAACTAATAAACATTCTTTTCTCATGCAGCATAAATTTGTGTTCCCTTCACATTTAGTATTCTTGCAAATTGTCCTGATGAGTGCAAGGTTAAAAACTTCGACAACATGTCTTTTTTCAGCAACACTCAAGTTCTGTTCGACCAAACAACTTAATGTATATCAGTTCTGTTCAATTGTATGCAGATGCTAGACGTTAACTGGGGATACACTTTGCCCCTGTGAACAGGCAGGCTAAAACAGTGGGTTGTTGGACTAGGAGTTCAATGTTTGTAATGTGTAACTCTAAATAAATCTGAAAGCATGTAAATATTTATTCCAGCCTTGCCTCACCAATTAGCTTCTGGAATTAAAACATAGTGGTAGAGAATGTTTGTCTAAAGGTGAAGGTTCAAAGTTAAGAAAAAAATCAAACAGAAAACTCCAATCCTGGTAGCCATTGTGAAAAATGGCAGAAAGCAAGTGTAAATTGCTAGGGTATGATTACCCTTTGATGTTCTTGGAGTCTGACCAAGGAAGCAAGATTTGGCCTTGATGATGTCACTTTCTACAAGAAGTAAAATCAGATATTAAGTATTTTGAGAGATGGATGCCCATCAGTTGTAGAGTGATGAAAGTTTTCATTTTCTGTTAGAGTTGTTGAATGAAACATATAAGAAAGATGATTTGTAAGGTGTGACCAAACTTGATAGATTTTGAAAAACACATGGCGGTTACATGGAAGAATGTATCATGTTATTAGCAGATTGTATGAAAGGTGGGCACACTTCAATTATGGATCCCTGGATCAGCACTAGCACTTACATTGCTGGATTGTGATAAGGTGTCTCAAATGGGCAGGCTTTTGGTTTTAACTGGGGTTCGGTTCCTGGGGAGGGAGATCCTTTTGGATCAAATGTTTGCTGTCTTGAACAACTTCTTGAGGAAACAATAATTTCTGTCAGCCTGCATGGAACATATAAGACATTCTGTGGTGACACATAGGATGGACTCAATGATTGTCAGATTTTGAAATGGTCCAGATAATAGATGCAAATGTTGATACAATGGAAGGATTAAAGACAGGCAGAATGAGGATTAAAGCACCTTTAGCAGATCTTATTATTATAGAAGAAGAAAAAAATGGACAGCAAAAACAAGTGAATGAACCCCAAGAATGTCCAAAGACCAGTTTATAGGTGCTCCAAGTGTGTCCCAAAGTATAATTATAAAGTGAACTGACCAAAGCAGAGGCAGGGTCCACAAAATGACACATGAAGAAGATCATTATGAGGGAGAGCATGAAGATAATGATGAATTTGAACAAATGATACTAGTCACGAGGATTGTCAGTCCTGTGATGAATGTGTTAGCCTCAGCTTTGTTTAACTGTGCAGTGCTAGATAGTACTCGTACTTCAAAATTTTGTGGAGCAGATTAGTTAAAATGTCACCTTGATTCACAAGTAGTGAGGGTTGATGCAAGGTTAAGAAATATAAAAGTAATACTTTCTTTAGGTTTGCTGTTGCCAGCACATTCAAGTCACTAAATTGAATTATTTAACTGGTAGTACTAGATAATGATTATCCTTCAATAGTATGTGGAACCAATTGGTTCAAATGTTATCTTGACTCACTGAGTAGTAAGAATCAAGGCAATGTTAAGGAATATAAACATACAACTTGCTTTAGGTTTGGTGATTACAGCACACTGGGGTCACTAAATAGATCTGCAATTCTATGTAAAATTGCTGGTGTAAGCCATTTTATAAGTACTAGTGTAGTCTCTAGTGAGATACCTGTGCTGTTGAATAAATCGCTAATGAAAAATGCACAATGAAGCTTGACATGGTCAGATGTGATCAGGCAGAGGAATGGAGCAGGGAACGGTGTGGTGGAAAGGGGAACGGAATGTACTGATACCTCTTAAAATAGAAGAATAGCCATAAATTGTCACAAAGACTGTCAATGTTTTATTAAGCATATCAGATAAGTGAAATAAAAACATAAAATGCTGGAAAAACACAGCAGACTTGGTAGCATCTATG
This sequence comes from Carcharodon carcharias, assembly GCF_017639515.1. Taxonomy (NCBI): domain Eukaryota; kingdom Metazoa; phylum Chordata; class Chondrichthyes; order Lamniformes; family Lamnidae; genus Carcharodon; species Carcharodon carcharias. The sequence continues at coordinate 78,500,768 of NC_054475.1, read as the reverse complement.
GAGAGAGAAACAGTTTCAAATCTGTATAACTCTTCTTCAGAACTGAAGTGAGGTTTTATACTGGGGTGTATGGTGTGCAGCAGGTGGAGCAAAATAGAAGGTTGGAGCTAGGTGTGGGTTTAGGAGGGAACTTCTGACCATGATCATTGACCTCCATTTTGAGCTTTTTAATTTTTTTTCCAAACCTCCTCTCCCCACAGGGCCATCCATAACTTGTTCTTATGTTTTTCTTCCAGAGCCCTGACCCTTGTTCTGCTATTAACACATTCTACTATCTTACCTTTATGCTACTATTAGCACCTTCCTTAGTCTTTAACACTACCATTAACACTTCCTTTGTCCTGTGTCCATGATACATTTGTCAAAAAGATAAAAGCAAAAAACTGCGGATGCTGGAAATCCAAAACAAAAACAAAAATACCTGGAAAAACCCAGCAGGTCTGGCAGCATCTGCGGAGAGGAACACGGTTAACGTTTCAAGTCTGAATGACCCTTCAACAGGATTAAGTAAAAATAGAAGAGAGGTGAAATAAAAGCTGATTTAAGGGGGGCGGGGGTGGGACAAGTAGAGCTGGATAGAGGGCCAGTGATAGGTGGAGATAACCAAAAGATGTCACAGACGAAAGGACAAAGAGGTGTTGAAGATGGTGATATTATATACGGAATGTGCTAATTAAGGGTAGAAAGCAGGACAAGCAAGGTACTGATAGCCCTAGTGGGGGTGGGGTGGAGTGTATGAATCGAAAACCGAAGGTGTTCTGCAAAGCGGTCACCCAGTCTGCGTTTGGTCTCTCCAATGTAGAGGAAACCGCATTGGGAGCAACGAATGCAATAGACTAAATTGAGGGAAGTGAAAGTGAAGTGCTGCTTCACTTGAAAGGAGTATTGACAGCATTTCACTTGCACTTCCCTCAATTTAGTCTACTGCATTTGTTGCTCCCAATGCGGTTTCCTCTACATTGGAGAGACCAAACACAGACTGGGTGACCGCTTCGCAGAACACCTTCGGTCTGTCCACAAGCATTACCCAGACCTCCCTGTTGCTTGCCATTTCAACACCCCACCCTGCTCTCATACCCACATGTCCGTCCTTGGCCTGCTGCATTGTTCCAGTGAAGCTCAACATAAACTGGAGGAACAGCACCTCATCTTCCGACTAGGTACTTTACAGCCTTCCGGACTGAATGTTGAGTTCAACAATTTTAGATCATGAACTCTCTTCTCCATCCCCATCCCCTTTCCAATCCCCCGGTTTTTCCAATAATTTATATAGATTTTTCTTTTCCCACCTATTTCCATTATTTTTAAATGTATTTCCATCCATTGTTTTATCTCAATGTTTTAGCCTTTTTTGATTCCTTCACCCCACCCCACCCCTACTAGGGCTATCTGTACCTTGCTTGTCCTGCTTTCTACACTTAATGTCACTTATTAGCACATTCCTTAGATAATATCACCACCTTCAGCACCTCTTTATCCTTTTGTCTATGACATCTTTTGGCTATCTCCACCTATCACTGGCCCTCTATCCAGCTCTACTTGCCCCACCTCCCCTTAAACCAGCTTATATTTCACCTCTCTTCTATTTTTACTTAGTTCTGTTGAAGGGTCATTCGGACTCAAAATGTTAACTGTGTTCCTCTCTGCAGATGCTGCCAGATCTGCTGAGTTTTTCCAGGTATTTTTGTTTTTGTTATACATTTGTCTATTTCTCTCCTGAACTCCCATCTATCTCTATTTTGCTCAACTTGCTCCAACCCACCCCCCCCCCTTTAATCAGTATAATATCCATCACATTTCTACCTCTTTTTAGTTCTGAAGGAGAGTCATACAGACTCTCTGTTTCTTTTTCCATAGATGCTGCCAGAGCTGCTGTGTTTTTCCAGCATTTTCTGTTTTTATTTCAGATTTCTAGCATCCGCAATATTTTGCTTTGAGGATAAGTGAACCTTGAAGTTGTAGGGACTCCAGATATGCTGCTTTACTGGATCTCATGCGCACACACACATATGCACACACACACACACACACACACACACACACAAAAACAGATGATGACTCAGATGCCAATTACATATTGCACACTAGTGGCCTACATCACAGCTTTCCCCCCAAAAAAGAAAAAAGATACGCTATCCATCTCTAATTCAGAGTTAAAACACACACACACACACACATACACGCAAATACAGGAACTCTGAACATTAGGCAAAACAAAACACAAAAGCAGACATTATAAAAATAAATAGTCCTTCAGTGGAGATGGAGACTGATTCTGCCTTCCAGATCTGTCATCCTTGACTGGTGTCTGAGTGTTGGAGCTGTCATTCACTGTGGAGACCATGGAGAGCTCAGAAGGTCACAGTGGACCTGTGTTTAATGAGTGTCCTCAACCTCAGGCCTGTTGTTTACAGGTGGCCCATCAGCAGAAATCATGTGACATTGTTTCCTGCGGTATGATGTATATCTGATGTACACGTTGTAATTCCCAGGACCCGCCAAATGTGTGCACATCCCAGTATTCCACACACTCTGACCAGGGAGTACCACCAGGTATACAGGCAGTCCTTGGACTTATGACACAATTGGTTTCTGAAAACCACGTCTTAAATTGAAACACCGTAACTCAGAACCAATTTTCTTGTAGGAACAATGTTATAAATGGAGGGTTGGTTCCTGAACTCAAGCCCAATACCCTATTTTCACCAAAATATCCAGAATTTTGTACTCAATCAATTATTGACGAGTAATATAGCAACATTAATGTACTTATGTTGTAAATAGCAATCATATTGACATAAAAAGCAAACAATAAGCTAAAAATACATGTAGAAATATAGTACAGTACCGTACTAATGGCTTCAGAACAGTAACTGAGTGTCTTGAGTCAGGGAGATGGGCGGCTCAGAATGCCGATGCGCACTTATGAACTTGTTCACTGGTGTGGCATTGTAAAGTCGGAACCGACTTGGGAAAGTCAAAACAGGGTGTCAGTTTACAAACATTGTAAATGCCATTTGTCTTAACCTGAACATCATAAATTCGAGGACTGCCTGTGTTGCTTGAAGTGATTTAATCTGCATGTTGTGATAATGCTGCTGACATTGCTTCATATCAACAAAGGTTTGAGTGTCTTCATTAGTCAAATATCGAAGCTGCAGCAGTGCTCCTGTCATCAGAAGTAGGCTCTTACACCTACAACCTATAAGTCACTGTCTCCACACCTTCACTCAGTGGGTTGCATCATTCTAATGGAGCTAAGAAACCTAACTGATCAGACTCTGTACATCCCGTGAAGAGACAATTGATGATATTCTCGGCTTTGCCATTGGACTCCGGGTAGTGAGGTGGTAATTTTACATGTTTAACTCTTCTATCTTGGCAAGTATTGAATATTCTGCTGATGTGAATTGTGGACCATTATCCAAAATTAGAATATGTGTTAATCCCAATCTCGCAAACATTTCTTGGAGTCCTCTCAGACAACTGTGTGTAGTGATAAAAGAGAGAATGGCTACCTCAGTAAAGTTACTGTGAAGGTCACACACAACCAGCAGGGCTTGACAATCTAATACATTAAATTCAGCCCCAGCCACTTGGGCAAGATGCAATCGCAATCTCATGTTATCGCAATGGTTTGTTACTTGGAGAACTGTGATGAGCCAAACTCATATCATACTTTGTGATTTGTACAGTGTTCATCAAGGAACAGAAACTAACAATCCATTTTGGATTTTTCACTAAAAGTGTAAATTTAAAAAAAAATTAAAAATTTCCCCAAGAAGAAACTAGTTTTCCCATCTGGTTGGTAAAATTCTGTACAATATTTTCAGGAATAAAGCACCACGTTCTGGATCGTCAAGTGCGAGTTCTTCGAAGGTTTCACATTTTGCAGGGATTGTTTAACACAGTCATGCATCTGTATTAAAATTTCTATTACATGCAAGCTTAGTGGGCTTTTAGCTCTTCACATCTCTTTTCACCGGTCTTCCATCTTGTAGTATCCTTAAAAGAACTAACACTAGTCAAATCATTCCTGATGTATTGTTTGAGCTCTGTTAACATCCTGGGCCAATGTTGCAAACTGTGTGGATACAACCTTCTATTTCGAAGCACTTTGAAAATGCAACTGACATTAATTAATTCCTTACACGACGCAACTGGTGCCAAGAGTTGTTGTGCCTTTAATATCAATTCACTTTGGATCATTAGTTCATCTCAATACTCAAAACCCAAGTGGAGGCATTTGATAACTCCGACTCGATGCTAGTCCAGCCTTACTGAATGATTACACACAGTTTCTTCTGAACCATGTTATCTGCAGTAGCCTGTTGGAACTATTAACAGCATGAGTCTTTTGGCTGAAGTGATTCATGATGATCAATTTCTTCCAGTTCATATGTCCAATCACAAGTGTTAACTTCTGTCAGGTATCAGCTTGGACCATCTTCTCCCCTTTCTCATATGAAACCTTCAGCCTGTATTTTTCAAATCTTAGCAATATTCTTTGGAAGTTCTTAGCCACATTGTTTAGTAGATTGAGTACTATTGATTCTAGTGAATGGTATCCTGCCTCGATATTCCTTATGTCTCAGCCATAAGCTTTAAATTTAGTACTAGGAACTTCCTCAATCTGTGTGTATCTCATCTCCACTGATGACAATGTCCTTGATGCACAATTGACTGGTTGTCCATTCTGCATCATTGCTTCTCCAAGTCTAGACGGAGATGCATCACATCATAAAAGGAGTTCTTCCTTTGAGATGATAATATCTAAGAGCTGCCATGTCGTGAATGCTAGCTGAAATGGTTGCAGCACCAGTTCCTATGATTCTCCCCAAAACCACACTAGCTGCTTCTGTGTTAAATCTCTGGGTGGTTTCATTATGTCTGAATGTGGGAAACACACTCCAAATATTGGCCACACCCCTTCTACAGCTCGGTGATGGCATCTCCAAAACTAATTACACTTTGGTTGAGACAGCACTAAGTTCTCTCCTGTAGTAACATGTCCAATAGAAGGTATTTCTGACCTACACAGTTTCATATTGTCCATAAAAGCAAAATACTGCGGATGCTGGAAATCTGAAACAAAAATGGAACACTTTTGGTCTGTGCACAGGCATGACCCAGACCTCCCTGTCACTTGCCATTTCAACACCTCACCCTGCCCTCATGCCTACATGTCCATCCTTGGCCTGCTGCAATGATCCAGTGAAGCTCAACACAAACTGGAGGAACAGCACCTCATCTTCCGACTAGGCACTTTACAGCCTTCCGGACGTAATACTGAGTTCAACACCTTCAGGCCATGAACTCTTTCCTCCATCCTCACCCCTTTTTTATCTCCTTTTTTCAATATTCAAATTTATTTTTAACTTGTATTCTTTATCCACTTATTTTTATTTATTTTCACTTTTATTCATTGTTTTATCCCCACATTTTATCTTATGTTTGATTTTTTTTCCCCCCATCCCACCCTCACTAGGACCATCTGTCACTTGTTCATGTTGTTCTTTCCAGAGTGCTTACCCTTGTCCTGCTATTACCACATTCTGCGTTCTGACCCATGCCACCATCAGCACCTCCTTTAGCCAGTATCACTACCATTAACACCCCTTTGTCTTTTCGTCCATTACGTCTTTATCAGTCTCTCCTTTGCCTCCATCTGTCACTGGCCTTCTACTCAGCTTCACCAGCTCCTTAAACAGTATAAATTTCATCACATTTTTACTTCTCTTTATCTCTGATGAACTTGATATGTTAACTCTGTCTTTCTCTCCGCAGATGCTGTTAGACCTGCTGAGTTTTTCCAGCATTTTCTGTTCTTGTTTCACATTGTCCATGTTTAATTCAGCACCATGTTCATTACATCAATGCAGAAAAGCTTCCAGGTATTTATCAGGAACTCAAATTTCATCTTTAAACATTTCTCCAAAACCAACTGTAACAAACTCTTCTGCATTGACCTGTTTCCCTTGCAGTTTTTCCACCAGCGCAGGTATCTTACATTGGAAGACTTCAGACAATGAGCTAATCCAAGATGGATATGCTACCAATGGTATTAACAAAAAGTGCATGAAATGTGGTTAGATACGAGTGATCAACAAGGCTTATGTACCAAAACCCATTGACATGGAGAATCATGAAGGCCTTAACACCATGTAAGCCTGTAGCTAATCTTCAGTAGTCAGTGGAGAATAATATCCTTAACTGATCTCCTTGTTTAAGCCTTTGGGATATAAGCAGATGCGGAGTATACCATTTCTTTTAGATAACATTGAACTAATCCATGAGGTCAGTGCTGTTTCAGGAATGATGATGTCCTGTCTGACCAGGCCACCTAGGGTTCCCTTCAGCATTTCCTGTAAAGCCTTTTAGAGCCTGCATCAGTAATCCCCATCAGCTAATCCCACACCATCACTGAATACCTGTGCAGGTTTCTTTATTAAACAATGTTGGGCAGTAGTTTGTAGTTGTTGAGCATGTATACAGGTGCACTACAGGGTATTCTATTCATTTTATCTGTGTTCATTATTCATCTATATACATGGTGATGTTCATGCCCAGGCAGGCCTTTCTGCCCATCAAAGTGTGTAATCATGCTATCAATGAGTTTACACCTAAAGTCACCACGTTGAATTAGGATTTGTTTTTAAACCCTAACAATTAGACGTGTTCCACCCACCCTAAGCTATAATCATTGCCTTAACCTTTGCAAGCTTAAAATCTATGCTTGTTTTTTGGTGTATGTAAAGCAGATTGTGGACCTATATCTATTTGAAACCTTTAGTTTCCTGTCTCCACACGCACACAGTCATCCAAACAATAAAACTGACCTCATTGATGACAAAGGCTTCTTTTGTCCTTGGTGCTTTACCTATTGCTTTAGCCATCTGTCAGGCGTCCAGAACATTTTGCTGCAAAATGGTTGCTCTTTCCACACTTGTTGCGCATCTTCCCGTGGTTGGCAATATCATCAGCCCAGTCCAATCACATTGAGTAGACCTCAAGCATTTTTTCCCTGATTGTCTTGTCAAGTAACTTCACCAGAGCAAAGTTTTCCTGGGCTCACTCAAATTATTTCAATTTTTCTGCAGCTTTTGTGTTGTGGATTTTGAGAGCTGGAGATGATGATGGAATATTGCCTGACTCGTGACCTCTTGTACATGCTTTCGTTTTCATGCAACTTTTAAAATTAATACGTCCACCAAAATAGTGAAAGTCGTTTGAACAATCAGTACTGCTACTGCCACAATGTGTAGATACCTCTTTAAATAGTAGGCATTCTATGATTTATTATAAAATTTTATTAAGCATATAACAGAAGAGAAATATAGGAGTTGCAGCAGCTCCATAACTCTGCTGACAAGAGAAAACAAAGAGGTCACTTGAAGAATCAAATGACAGTGACCCATCAATTACAGACAATATGTACCTATATCACAGGAAGGGGAAGGAAGATTTGAGGGAAGAGGAAACGGGAGTGAAGGTCGGTTACATTTTTGAGGATATTGCTACAGATAATTTTGTCATGGTCCGCATCTTAGAGTCCTGATTGTCATTGATGCTATGTATGTCTTTCTTTGCCTGTCAAGTTGAGGAATTCTTATTACTTTCCAGTGGTTGAACAGAAAACATTAGGTCAAAGAGGCAGTGATTTTAAGGAGCGTTGTAAAGGAGGAGAGAGTGGGAGAGAGGTTTAAGAAGGGAGTTCCAGAACTTGTGATCTCAGGAGCTGAAAGCACGACAGTGATGGAGTGCAGGAGGTGTCAGATGCATGAAGAGCCAAAATTTGATGTGTGCAGATATCTCACATGGTTGTAGGGCAGGGGAATATTATAGCTATAGGGTGGGGCAAACTATGGGGGGATTTGAAAATGATGAAAATTTCAAAATAGTCATTGATTGATCGGCAGAAGTAAGTTAGCAAGAAAGGAAGATGAGTGAACGAGGCATGGTTTGAATTGGGGCACAGATAACAGAGTTTGAAAGAGCTTAAGTTGAAAGAGGATGGAAGATGAGAGGGTGACAATGAGAGCATTGGAATAGTGAGGTTCAGAGGATATAAAGGCATGGGTTAAAAACTTCCAACAAAATATGAGGCACTGAGCTGAGGTACTGATCCTCTGATGTGAAACTTTAGCTGTTGTAACACAATTCTGTAGAGTTAATCGTCAATCAATCAGTCACAACACCTACGACAATATTGTAGAAACACCTTCGACAAAAACGAGGGAAATATAAAACTAGATCGAGATGAGATAAATGGGGAATGCCTATCCAGATGTGAAGGACAGGTAATGAAGAGCATTGATGGACCAGCAGTTGGAAAATTAGCATGGAAAAGTGATCAAATAATTTGCAAGCTAAAAACAAAATGAGAATAACAACTTGAATCATCAAATGAACTAAAATTTCAAATCTACAGCACCAACCATGCCACAGAAGCAAAATTTCACATTGTAACACAGAGTGGCAATTCGTATAGAGTAGGAATATTGGATTCCAAAATTGGGAGAGACTGGAAACTCCGGGCTAGTGAATCCAGAGAGACCCCGGGTTGGTGAATCAAGAGTGAGACTCTAGTTTAATAAAATGAGAGAGACTCCATGTTTGTGAATTGTGAGAGACTCCAGGTTAGTGAATCGAGAGAGGCTCCGGGTTAGTGAATCGAGAGAGACTCCGGGTTAGTGAATCGAGAGAGACTCTGGATTAGTGAATCGAGAGAGATTCCGGGTTAGTGAAGCGAGAGAGACTCTGGGTTAGTGAATCGAGAGTGACTCCAGGTTAGTGAATTGAGAGAGAGACCCCGGGTTAGTGAATCGAGAGTGACTCCGGGTTAGTGAATCAAGTGAGACTCCAGGTTAATGAATCGAGAGATACTCTGGGTTAGTGAATGGAGAGAGACTGCAGGTTAGTGAATCGAGAGAGATACTCTGGGTTAGTGAATTAATGGAGTCCCAATAACATAAGAACACCACAAATTGAACAGGACTAGACCACACTGTCCCTCAAGCCTGCTCCGCCATTCAATATGATTTTGCCTAATCTTGAGTTTCAACTCCACTTTTCCGTCCACTCCCCATATCCCTTCACTCCCTCAATCGAGAGAGAGTCCATGTTAGTGAATCGAGAGAGAGAGAGAAACACCAGCTTAGTGAATTGGGAGAGATTCCCCTTTAGTGAATCAAGAGTGACTCCGGTTTAGTGAATCGAGAAAACGTTGGGTTAGTGAATCGAGAGTCACCCCAGGTTGGTGAATTGAGAGAGACCCTGGGTTAGTGAATCAAGAGTGAATCAAGGTTTAGTGAATTGAGAGAGAGTCTCCAGGTTAGTGAATTGAGCAAAACTTTGGGTTAGTGAATTGAGATAAATGCTCCATGTTTGTGAATTGAGAGAGTGTCAAGAACACTAGAACACAACAAATAGAACAGGAGTAGACCATATGGCCCGACAAGCCTGCTCCACCATTCAATATGATTTTTGCCTGATCCAGAGCTTCATTCCACTTATCCATCCATTCCCCATATCCCTTGATTCCCTGAGAGTCCAAAAATCCATCTGTCCTTGCCTTAAATGTATTAAACAATGAGGCCTCCTCTCATTCTTCCTAACTCGGGAGAATACCGAAACAGTCTCCTTAATCTGCCCTCATATCACAATCCCTTCATCCCTGGGATTAGTCTGGTGAACCTCATTGCACTCCCTCTGTGGCCAGTATACCAGTATATCCTTTCTTAACAAGGAGACCAAAACTGTGCACAATACTCCAGATATGGTCTTACCGAGGCTCTATACAATTGCAACAAGACATCCTTAATCCTGTACTCAAATCCCCTTGCAATAAATGCTAACATACCATTTACCTTTCTAATTGCTTGTTGCACCTTCATATTAGCTTTCACTGACTCATGAACAAGGGCACCCAGGTCTCTTTGAACATCAACATTCCCAATCTCTCTCAATACTTTGCATTTCTGTTTTACCTACCAAAGTGGAAAACTTCACATTTCTCCAGCGCATATTCCATCTCCCATGTTCTTGCCTACTCACTTAGTCTGTCTAAATCTCCTTGAGGCCTCTTTGCATCATCCACACAACTCTCATTCCCACTTAGATTTGTGTCATCAGCAAATTTAGTGATATTACATTTGATGCCCGCATTCAGATCATTGACATAGATTGTGAATAGCTGAGGCTCAAGCACTGATCCTTGCAGTGCCCCAGTAGTCACCACCTGCCAATCTGAGAATGATCCGTTTATCCATACTCTGTTTTCTGTCCATTAAGCAATCCCCAATCCTGTGAGCTCTAATTTTGTTTACCAACCTCCAATAGGGCCTTATCGAAAGCGTTCTGAAAATTCAAATACACCACATCCACTAGTTCCCCCTTATCTATTCTGCTACTTACAGCCTCAAAAAACTCCAACAGGTTTATCAAACATGACGTCCCTTTTATAAATCCATGTTGACTCTGCCCAATCTCACCATTATTTTTTTAAATTTCCAGTTATCACATCCTTTACAATGGGTTCTATAAGCCCAATTCACTCAGTCTGTTATCATAGGACAACCCCCTCACCTCTGGGACTAATCTAGTGATCCTTCACTGTACCGCCTGCATTGCAAATATGTTCTTAAATGTGGAGACAATAACTGCCCGTAGTACTCCAGATGTGGTCTCACCAAAACTCTGTACAATTGTAGCAAAATGTCTATATTCCTGTACTCCAATCCACTTGCAATAGAGCCCAGCATGTCATTTGCCTTCCTAATTGGTTGCTGCCCCTGCATGCTAACTTTCTGTGTTCCTTGTACAAGCAAGTCTCTTTGAACATCAAAATTTACAAGTTTCACACTTTTTGAAAAATATTCTGCTTTTCTATTCTGATGACTGAAGTGAATAACTTCACACTTCTCCACTTTATACTCCATCTGCCATCCTGTTGCCAGCTCACTTAACCTGTCTATATCTCACTGTAGCCTCTCTGTGTTGGGAGGCTGTTGGTTACAGAATGGTATATCTTAAAGTAGTCTTCATAGTCTTCAATATCTTAACTTTAAGCCGTTATTAACTACTAGAACTATGTACACATGTACAATAAAGGGTACAGGCTAGGAGCTATGTCCATGTTTAGGTCTTTATGTATGTGCCAGGCTATTATACTACACCTCCCCCGAAGTCTTTATCCAATGTATATGGAGTTACACTGGTTTACTTCATGCCTTACATTGTTAACAATCTCATGCATTTACATTGTTGATACCACATTATTGCTATTGTTGCTTTTACTGTGTTAGCATTATTACAACATTCTCACTATTCCATCTCCCTCCTTCAAATCCTTGAACTTACAGATTCAGACAGTCTGGAGCCCATATAATCCTTCCATATCTCATTTACCATTCTGTCGGGGCATTAGTAGGCTCTGTTGTTTCTAGTCCTTCCTGTTGGCTTGGGGATTGGGCTGCCATTTGGGTATGCTTTCATTCTTTTCCATCCTGTTGGGTTGAACTGCACTTGGTCGGTTCTGCTGTTGCATTGGGAAGTGGCTGCTGCTACTCTAACTCGCTTCTTGTGAGGTGGATGAACATTGTATTCATCTCCATATTGCTCCCCTCTCTTTTGTTGTGTGGGCCATCTCGCTGTACATAGGCATTAACGTTTCAACAATGGAACATTCACTCACATCTATTTCACAATTTTTGCCAAATTTTGGATTACTTTCTTCTTCTCAGTTATTTTATGAGCCTACAAATATTTTCATTCAGCTTGGCAACTAATCTGGTAAGTTGAGTTGTCTTCATCTCAGAGTTATCCGTGGAAATCTAATATAAGGCTGACAACTTCACATAGATATTTGGTTCTATTGAGAATGTTTCTTGCCTGGTCACTGACTGCGGTTTAGACTCTTTCAATTCATTTATTAGATCCTCAATGTGTTTCTTAGAATTCTCCTTCCCTGCTTTCAAAGTCTGGTCTTGTTCTTCCTGCTGTGCATCCCGTCCATCATGTTGTTCAGGTTCGATCAGAGTTCAACAATTTAATCAGCTTTGGTTAGTAATTCTGTATTCAAACAACTGTTCTGCATCTTCAGCAATTACTTCTTCTGTTCCAGGCATTTCTCAGGATGTTAACTAGAGACATCTGATGTTTGAAATTCATCAAGTGTCCTATTCCTGTAAGCGACACAGTAGTGTTCTCATCAGTTCTCATTTTGCCTTGTTAACTCACTATTCGTACATGAAAACTGATTCTCCGCACAGGTAAGTTTTCCTTGGCAGAGTATAATTCCTCTGTACTATCCTTCAAGTTCACATTCTATAATTACACTTCTGCCAATTGTTTTTGAGACCTCACAATATTTTGTGAGAATTTCTATCTTCACTTGCCATTCGACGTTCTTGATTTTCATCTCTTGGTATATCTATATGCAAATGTAATGTTTTTCCAAGATTTCTTCCAAAACATGCAATGTTCTCTTTAGCACTACTGTCTCTTTCTTATACCTCTCAGCTTCTCCCAGAATATAGATCATTCCTGAGCCTTCTCTGGTTCTTCAGTTCTTTAAGAGTAGCATTAAATTCATTTTGCTTCACTGCGTAATGTTCCAGAGGAATGAGCTCCTTGTAGCATGTGCAGGTCCTTCAACAGGTTTTCCTTTTCATTACAAAGCTCAGTTACTTTGTCTTGAGCTGCTCAAGTTAGTCTTTATTAATATGTTTATTTTCTTTATCAGCTCTTGCCTTCTCACTCTGCATTTCAGTATATTGCTTTGTTACTACTGATAGCTTCAGCATAGCTTTTCCCTGAAGTGGCATTTAATGTCTTTTTATTCTTTCATGGGATGTGGGCATCACTGGCACCTTGCATTTGTTGCCCATCCCTAATTGTCCTTGAGCTAAGAGGCTTGTTCAGCATTTCAGCAAGCAGTTAAGAGTCATCCACATTGCTGTAGGTATGCAGTCACATGTAGGCCAGACCAGGTAAAGGGCAATTGATGAATTGAATTTACATTTCGTCAGCTGCTGTGGTGGGATTTGAACCCATGACCTCAGAGCATTAACTTGGGTCTCTAGATTACTAGGCCAGTGACATTACCACTATGCCACCATCTCCACAGTGCATTTCCAGGGGCACATATTGGTTCTTCAAAGAGTCTTTCAAGGCCACAACTTCTTTGAGTGCCTTTTCTGCCTGATGTTGTGTCTGGCTGTACATCTGGTTGAGTTTCCCAACTCGTCCTTTGATTTGCCAGCTGTGGAATTGAGGATCATTATCTCCTCCTTGTACCTTCGCCTATGCCTTTGAAATTTGTCCAGATATCAAACAGTTTCAGTCGTTGAAGACATTAGTTTATCATGTGTTTTCAAAGGTGTATACTCAGCTTGAATCTTGTGCTGCAACTCTTCCAGTTCAGTTTTGACATGAACCTTTTCGGATTTTATTTGTGTTTTCTTGCTCCACCTACCACAGAGCTATTTCCTTGTTGTTCACTATCAGCTGCTTGAGGAACCATGTTGGGATCTTCAAAAATTTATTCCTTTGTGACTTCTGGAAAGTTCCCTGAATCTCTAGTCCCTTTGTATGGTTTGTTCAAGTGCTGTCTCTTTGCCCCCTTTTCGATGGTTTTCTATCCCTCTTTTTAAGCTCCACATGCTTCTCAGCTTGAAGATTAAAATATTTGTTAAATACTTCTTCAAGGCTAGTTGAGGATTCATCAGTGCCATGCATTAGGAGTTCTTCATCTGTAAGTTCACCAAACTAGCAGAAAAAACAGTAATCTGGGCTTCCTCTGATTTTTTACTGAGACCTGATGTACTCCAATGATGTAAAAATTTGCTTTTCAGTGATGCCATTTCCTGTTGGGTTTGGCCCTTGGATAAGTCCAAACTAATCTGGTAATTTAGATTTTAGATCCATAGTCATTTAATTTTTAGCAGTTACAGCTTTAAGTGATGTTGCCCTTTTAAGAATGGCTAGCAGTAACCTTTATTGACCCTCTAATACTGCAGGAAAAGTTCATAACAAGAAGTTTGGGTCATCTAGGAGTTTTTTTGAAGTTGGAAAACTGTGCTGAAAGGCAATTTCTTGCTCTGCCTTCAGTTATTTTTTACTTTCTCTGGAGCTTTTCCTGGACTTCAAGATACCATCGCTGTTGACTCCAAGACATAGGGATTTCATGCATTACCGATGTTGGCAGGCTCCGCAAAATGGTGATGGTACGCTTCTTGAAGAAGAAGTTTTAACAATAGCTGACTAGACCGACTGTCTGCTGACCTCTTTTGTTCATAGAGGTTTGCTATGACAAGTAATAAGATGTTCAAATTTGAACTAATGCTTGTCATTTTCTGAGCTGAACAAACATGACTTTCTTGAGAAATTTAGATAAGTAATTACTTTTTCTTTTCTTATGAACACAGAGTGTTGAGGCTCTGACTAGGGGATCAGGCTTAACTGATGGGTTTATTTCAGTAGCACTCCTGACACTGAATTACAGAAAGGGTTCTCAGGACTAGCTGCAGCCTGGAACTTTAAAAGATTTAGCTCACCCTTGCAGGTTCTGTGGAATATGCACTTTGAAGCTGTACTTCCAAGGGAATGGAGTCTTCTGCTGCAGAAAAAATCTCTGCCTTCAGTTTCCAGGCCTTTTCTCTGGAGTGTTTTCTGGTGATTTTTCTCCATGCCTTCAGCTTCTATTGGGAGCTACTTTCAGGTCAGGATTTCACTGATGTGTTTCTTAGCCATCCAGCATTTTGCTTTGTTTCAGGATTTTTGTGAGGTTGAGGGTTTTGATCCCCAGCTGCCACCATGTTGGGAGGGTGTTAGTTACAGAACAATATATCTTAAAGAAGCTTCCAAGTCTTCAGTAGGTTAACTGTAAGTCTTTGATAACCACTAGAAAAGTGTGCACATGTACAGTAAAGGGTACATGCTAGGAACTATCTCCATGTTTAGGTCTTTACACAAATCTGCTCAACACCATACTGACCCCTAGGTCAGGGTCATGTGCCTTCTTACATGACTATGGGCGGTACTGTAATCAGTCCCACAGCAACCCTGTTCGTGTGCCAGACCCTTATACTACACTCCCCACATCATACCTTCCCATTAGCTTAGTATCATCAGCAAACTTTGATACATTACTCTCTGTCTCTTCATGTAAGTCAATAATATTGATTGTAAATAGCTGAGGCACCAGTGCTAATCCTTACGACACTCCACTATTCACTGCCTGCCAGTTTGAAAAAGTCCCGTTTATACCTACTCTCTGCTTTCTAAATGAACAAACAAACATACAAATTAGGAGCAGGAGTAGGCCATTTGGCCCCTCGAGCCTGCTCCACCATTCAATAAGATCATGGCTGATCTGATTGTAACCTCAACCCTACATTCCTGCCTACCCCAATAACCTTTCACCCCCTTGTTAATCAAGAATCTATCTAGCCCTGCCCTAAAAATATTCAAAGACATTGTTTCACTGCTCTCTGGGAAAAAAGGTTCCAAATACTCGCTACCCTCTGAGAGAAAAAAATTCTCCTCGTCTCTGTCTTAAATGGGTGACCCCTTATTTTTAAACAGTGACCCAGAATTCTAGATTCTCTCACAAGAGGAAACATCCTTTCACATCCATCCTGTCAAGACCACTGGGGATCTTATATGTTTCAATCAAGTCGCCTCTTACACTTCTAAACTCCAGCGGATACAAGCCCAGCCTATCCAACCTTTCCTCATAAGACAACCCACACATTCCGGTATTAGTCTAGCAGACCTTCTTGAACTGCTTTGAATGCATTTACATCCTTCCTTAAATAAGGAGACCAATACTGAACACAGTACTCCAGATGTGACCTCAGGAGTGTCCTGTACAACTGAAGCATAACCTCTCTTCTTTTATATTCAATTTCCTTTACAATAAGCAATAACATTCTATTAGCTTTCTTATTACTTGCAGTACCTGCAAACTAGCCTTTTGTGATTCGTGCACAAGGACATCCAGGTCCTTCTGAATCTCAGAGCTCTGCAATCTCTCACCATTTAGATACTATGCTCCTTTTTTATTCTTCTAGAAAAAAATGGACAATTTCACATTTTTCCACATTATACTCCATTTGCCAGGTCTTTGCTCATTCACTTAACCTATCTATGTCCGCTTGCCACCTCCTTATGTCCTCTTCATAACTACTTTCCTATCTATCTTTGTATCATCAGCAAATTTAGTGACCATACCTTCAGTCCCTTCATCTAAATCATTTTTACAAATTGTAAAAAGTTGTATAAATAACTATTAGATCTAAATCATTGGCCTCTATTTTTGGCACTAGTTCATCTATGTTATTGAAGATGCTTCATTCATTCAAATAAATAAACTTTAATTTCATTTTATTTCTGATTGCCTGCAATGATCTTATTCTATGACATACAATTTTTGTTAAACTCTCTGCCCCTTCCTGTCCCACTCTACTTGCCTTTACTCAAATCACTATTCTGTTCCGATACCTCAATTTTTCTTTTTGAATTTTTAATCTCCCTTCACCTGAACCCTCCCCAATAACTCCCCACCATCTATTAATTTAAAGTCCTGTTCATAGTT
Source organism: Carcharodon carcharias (assembly GCF_017639515.1). Taxonomy (NCBI): domain Eukaryota; kingdom Metazoa; phylum Chordata; class Chondrichthyes; order Lamniformes; family Lamnidae; genus Carcharodon; species Carcharodon carcharias. Next base: position 78,484,168 of record NC_054475.1, on the reverse strand, counting down.
ATATGATTGGCCTGAACATTGGTCCCAACATGGTTGAAGTGGACCCCATCCCAACGGAATAGCTCACTCTCCCCCGAGTACTGATATTAGCATCCCATGAATTGAAGCCCCTTCTTCCTAAACCACTCTTTGAGCTACCCTATGCCAGTTAACACGTGGTTCTGCTAACAATCCTGAGGATGATTACCTTTGATGTTCTACTTTTTAATTTGGCTCAAATTCTGTTAGCAGCACATCGTTCCTATTTCTACTATGTCATTGGTTACCATGTGGGCAATGACAACTGGATCGTCCCCCTCCCACTCCAAGTTTCTCTCCAGCCATGAGGAGAGGCACCAAGCATTCTACATAACCTTTGGAGATCCTGGTCATGACTGCAGGAAACAGTATCTATCCTCCTGACTATACTGTCTCCTTTCACTACCACATTGTCACAAAGCTATCATACTTTTTACAATATTACTGTAAGTTTATGGAAATGGAAATGAGAAAACTTGATCTTTAGAGACTGAAATTAGCAATGGAGGAAAGAGAAAAGGATAGGGAGAGACAATATCAACCTAGGAAGCTGAAAATTAAGAAAAAAGAGATCTGAGATGTGGAGGAAGATTCTAATGTGAAAACAACCACTTTCAATTTAAAACCAAGTGAGGAAATGTTTAAATTTGTGCAGGCACTTTCGAAGTTTGAGGAGAGGGATATAGAGGTATTCTTTATTTCATTTAAGAAGATATCTGAGCAGATGAAATGGCCACAAGAAATCTGGACATTGCTTTTACAGTCTAGTCTAGTCTGGTAGATAGAGCTCATGAGGGCTATGCATCGCTGTCAAAAGAGATGTTGAGGCAGTAAAAAAAGGCTGTTTTGGGTACTTATGAGTTGGTTCCTGAGGCGTACGGGCAGAAATTTAGAAATATAAGGAAACAGTCTGCTCAGACTTGTATTGAGTTTGAGAGAGAAAAACAAAGTAATTTTGACAGGTGGATACAAGCATTAAAGATAGAGATAACATATGCAGCTCTTAGAGAAGTAATTCTTTTGAAGGACTTTAAAGATTTAATTCCTTCGGTGTTGAGAACCCTTGTGGAGGAACAGAGGGTTGATTCTGTAAGACAAGCAGCAGAGATAGCTGATGATTATGAGTTATTTCATAGAGCTAAGCCTTTTCTATTCACCCTTTTAAATCATAAAAGGATAGGAAGTGGGAAGATAAAAGGTAGTCAGGGAAGAGAAGGAGTAGGTGGAAATTTTCAGGAAGTTTCTCTTCAGACTAGAAAGGAAGGTGCATAGGGTAGAAGTGACAATCAAAAACTGAGGTGTTTTGATTGTAATAAGGTGGGGCACACAAAATCAATGTGTTGGAGGTTGCAGGGAAAACCTATTGCAGTAATTGGAACACAGAAAAGTCCTGGAAATAAGAGTACTCTGGATTCTGAGATCCAGAATCAGGAAAAGCCAATGGTTTGTGTAAAGGTAAAGCAGGAAGAATCAGTGATAGGTAAAGAAGAAGGAGTGTGTTCACAATTTACCCAAGAGAGTGCTGAAGTGAAGGCTACAGAAATGTTTAAAGATTTTGTATGTGAAGGGAAAGTCTTTACATGTGTATGGGGTGGAGCAGGTAAAGATGTTAAAATTTTAAGGGATACAGGTACTAGTCAATCCTTAATGTTGTGGGATAATGATATTTGTCGTCTAGAGGGAATATTGCAGGAACAGGGGGTAAAAAGTGGGATTCATGGAGATGCTAAACCAAATTTAAAAAGTAAGTTGAAAACAGGTAAAGTGATTGTTGGAGTAGTGGAAAAATTGCTCATTGCAGGGTTTTGGTTTATTTTAGGTAATGATATAGTTGGGTCACAGATGTTGGCAATGCCAACTGTAACCAAGCAGCCTGTGGAGGTGTATTCAACAGAGGTGTTGCAGGAAGAACATCCTGAATTGTTTCCAGGTTGTGTAGTAACAAGATCACAAACTCAAATGTTGAAACAAGAAGAGGAGGGAAAGGATGCTGATATTCAATCAGCTGGATCTGTTTTTGAAAAGATTGCACAGAAAGAAAAGGTTGAAGAGAATGAAGTGGAAGTGTTTAGTTCAGTTAATTGGTAGAGTTACAGCAGAAGGATTCACAAATAAAGAAGTTATATCAAAGAGCTTATTCAGGAGAGGGGAAGATGTATTCCAGAGTGTTATTACCTTATAAGTAATGTGTTAATGAGGAAGTGGAGGCTGTCTCATATTTCAGCAGATAAGAGAGACAAAGCTTGTAAGTTTATTGCTGGGAAAAAAGTATTAGTTTTGTTAGCAGTGTTAAGTGAACCATTAAAGGCAAGACTTAGTGAACTTTACAGGATTGAAAAGAAACTGAGTGAAGTAAATTATTTAATAAATACTCCAGATAGAAGAAAGAAGCAGAGGGTGTGTCATGTAAATATGCTTAAAGATACTTCAAGAGGAAAGATAACCAAAAGGAGGTATTAGTGGTAGTAAAGAGAAGGAGGTAGAAATGGAAGATTCTGAAGTTGATTTTCCTCTAATCAAAATAGACAATGAGGTACTTAAAAAGTTAAATGTAATATTAAGTTATCTTCCAGACAAGTTTCAAAGTGATTTGGAGAAGCTATTGCAGTTGCACAAAACTATTTGTGGGAATAGGCTAGGGAGGACAAATTTAGCTACACAGAATGTAGATGTGAGTGATTCAGTTTCAATAAGGAAACATCCTTATAGATTGAATCTGATAAAATTATCGCAAGTACAGAAAGAAATTGACTCCATGCTTCAAAATGACATAATTGAATCTAATTATTAGAGTTCATAATTGGAGTTCACCCATTGTGATGGTACCAGAACCAGATGGGACACAAAGACTGTATGTGGACTACCGAAAGGTGAATACAGTGACAAAAGTGGATTTATGTTCTATTCCACAGTTGAAAGATTGCATTGAGAAGGTGGGACAATCAAAGTTTATCACAAAGATTGACTTGCTGAGAAGATATTGGCAAGTTCCGTTGTCGGAGAGAGCAAAAGAGATATTGGCTTTTGTGACACCAAATAAGCTATATCAGTTCAAAGTTATGCCATTTTATGAAGAATGCACTTGCAACATTTCAAAGACTGACAAAATAATTGCAGAACTGAGCAATTCTGCTGTTTATATTGACAACTTGGTAGTTTTCAGTCAAACGTGGAAGGAGCATTTACAACATCTGAAAGAACTGTTTAATTGACTGTAATAAACTAACTTGGTGATGAATTTGGGCAAAAGTGAATTGTAAAAACACAAGTTACATATCTAGGCTATACCATTGGACGAGGTAATGTAGCTTCGAGAGATCTGAAAGTGAAATCCATCATGAATTTGCCTGTGCCTACAACAAAATGAGAAGTTATGAGATTTTGGCACATGAGTGGATTGCACCAGAGGTTTGTACCAAATTTTAGCAGTGTGATTGATCCATTGACTGAACTACTAAAAAAGAACAAGATGTTTCAATGGACACAGAAGTGTTAGAAGGCACTTGACAGTTTGAAAACTGTATTGACTACAACACTAGTTTTGGCAGGACCCAATAATGCCAAGCAGTTTATGTTGCTGATTGATGCAAGTGATATAGGTATTGGTGCTATATCCTTACCAGAAGATGAAACTGGAATTGAGAACCCAACAGGGTATTTTTCAAGCAAATTGAATGCACATCAGAAATGATATTCAAATATTGGAAAGGAGACACTAGGTCTGGTGTTAGCATTGCAGCATTTCAAGATTTGTGTTGAAAACAATTCATCAGAAACAACTGTTTATACATGCCACAATCCTGTAAAATTTCTGGATAAATTTCAAGGCCAAAGTGCAAGACTGTTCAGATGGAGGGTATTACTGCCACCATTAATTTGCAGATTATACATGTGAATGGATGAGAAAATCTAATTGTAGATGCATTGTCGAGAGTTTAAAGCTCAAAGGAAAATTGGACATTTAAAACCTGGACACTGGACTGAAACAACCTCTGTTGATATAAAAGATTTGGATATATTGTTATGTTAATGCATGCACCTGGTAATGTACTAGTTCGTGTATATAGATAAGTATAGTAAGTAGTGTAAGATGGGTTGAGAAAATGAAGCCATTTCTTAAAATTATGATGGTTCATAATGAGGTATCATGAAGCTATCATATTTTCCACAATATTGCTGTAGGCTTATGGGTGTGAGTTGGATGGTTCTGCCTGTGTGATTGATTTAATTGAATTCGAGTCAGATAGACTGCAAGGGTTAGGTTGGACAGAAATGGCAGGGTTGGTGGTGTACCATGACTGCAGCAGGTGGGAATCTGTGGAATGTACTGCAATCCTAGACAAACATATCTGCAGAAAGTATCTGCAGCTTAGACAACTCCGGCTCTGAGTTTCTGAGCTGGAGTCCTGGAGTCTGAATTGCAGACATTGGGAGATATCAGGGAGGGGGAGAGTTACCTAGAAACTTTGTTCCAGGAGGCAGTCACCCTTAGATTAGGCAGAACTTTAGAGTTGGTCGATGGTCAGGGACCAATGAGTGTGACAGGGAGACAGGCAGGTAAGGGGAACCAGCATGTAATGATGGGTACTTGAAATGATAATGAGTGAGCTAGACTATAAGGGTCAGTAGATAAGGTGTAAATGAAATTTGCATTTTAAGATAAGTGGGGAGTTGTTTGATTTTCAAAGGGATGGTAGGGTGTTTACAATTAACAAGATAAATGGTGCAAGGTTATTATGTTTATTTTTTCCCTAAAGGTAAAAAGGGCCATACTGACAACATGAAAAATTTTTATATTATGGGAAAAGTAAATTTCCAAAGACATGTAGAACAATGAGATTTAACACATTTAAGGGAGAGAAACATATGTAAAGAATGATGCAAGGCTATGTGGGCATGTAAAATCTTGAAAGGTACACCGTGTAATACAGACTTGGAATAAGCCCTAGCCATTCAGAAGAAGTGCTGGTCCAGTAACTAAACTGGTGTTAAAAGCCTTTGGAATTCCACTGCCGAGTGGGTGCTATGGTAACCTTGCTGAATTACTTAGTTAAATTTAAGATCTATTTTAGTCTGTTGCCTTAAGGGGTTGTCTAGTTGGGAGTCAGGTTAATTATAACTTTTGGGATTTGTTACAATATCAAGTAACTGTAATTTTATGTATGTGTTTAAATTTTTTTCTTTTGTTAATAAATGTTTTATTTTAATTTTTTAAATCACTGAAGGTGTTAGTGGACTCTACTTCTGAATTCAATGCACAAATCTCCTCATAATAAATACAAACTGCAAAACCATTGTGATAGCGTGGTCAAGTTTCCCTTGTGGATTTGGTCTGCCTGGCACGTCACCTGCCACATCATAACAGCATTCCTCTTCACACCCCCCACTTGAATGGTATTCTTCACTATGGTGCCATAGTCAGTTTGCTCACCCACCTTGCAGTCCTTCTCACCCACACAGTTAGCCAACACCTCGTACCTGTTGGTCGAAGTCAGGAGCTGAGGCTCCTCCATTGCTATATGCTGATTCTCCATACCTGCCTGTCTCCTAGTCACACCCTCCTGTCCCTGACCATTGACCAACTCTAAAGTTCTGCCTAACCTAAGGGTGATTGCCTCCTGGAACAAAGTATGCAGGTAACTCTCCCCCTCTCTGATGCCTCCCAATGTCCACAACTCAGACTCCAGCTCAGCAACTCCGAGCCGGAGTTGCCTAAGCTGCAGACACTTCTTACAGATATGATTGTCTAGGATTGCACAGAATCACAAATGTGGCAGTCACGGCACACCACCAGCCCTGTCACTTCTGCTCAACCTTATTTATTTAATTAGTCCATTAGTTAATTTACACAGATAAAGTCATAGAAAGTTACACTCACCTAGCTCAGAGACAAGGAAAGAAACTCACCAATTGCTGGAGGTTGGGAAAAAAAGAGCAACTTTTTCCCCCTGTGCACCAAAATCCCACCTGAGCCAAATTCCCAACTATTCACTCTGTCAATGTCTCACTCTGGTGTGGGCTTATCTGCGTGTGGCCCCTCACACCGGGTGGTTGAACTGAGAGAGACTTATAGTGTGCAAATCGAGAGTGACTCCAGGTTCACTCTTGATTTTGACGCATGCCACAGGAGACCAACCCAGCTCTTTTTCCTCACTCTGTAGGAGGTTGCATTGAGGAATGGACACTTTGTAAAGATAGCATTGTAAACATAAAATTTCCCCTGTTTTCAAAGCTGTGGTTTCAGGGTGGAGAGTGGTCACCCTCAGGAAGATAAAGCTTCAGTACTAAGTACTCAGTTTGTTTGTATTGTTCTATCCCACAGACCAGTGTCATCTAAAAAGTCCACCAGGAGAACATCATTGCCACCATCACCATCTGATTTCCTTGACAAACCGATGGGGAAAACCTCAGGCTATGATGCACGGATCCGGCCAAATTTTAAAGGTACAGGTATCTGTGCCCTTCTGCTCATATCCAGCTTGTGAGTTTTCTAAGTACCAGGAGAGCTCAAGCCAAAACATCTTACTCCTAACAGGCCTATTCTATCAATTTTTCACTCCTCTGGGAAACAGGAACAGCAAGAAGACGGAACTGTTCCAATGTAATGATAGAATCCCAGTTCTCTCCTGTAGTGGGTGAAGTTACTGAAGGTTAGGATTTCTTCTTCAGAATGAAGACTGTGAGGTGATCAGATCAAGGTGTTTAAAAAGTTAAAAGTATTTAGTAACATAAATGGAGAGAAACTGTTGCTTTTGGTGGTGGAATTCACAACAATGGAACATAATCTTAAAATTATGCGCCAGCCCCTGTGTTTAAAGATGCCTCAAAACCTCTCTCTGTGATGAACTGTAGAATCATAGAATGGCTACAGAACAAAGGGAGACCACTCAGCCCATCCTATCTTTGCCATCTCTCAGCAAGAGCAACTCACCTGGTCCTGCTCTGCTCTCTTTTCCCTGTAGCCTGTATTTCTTTTCTCTTCAGATAATTATCCAACTCTCTTTTGAAAACCATGATTGTATCCACCTCCACTGAACTCTCGGGCAGCACATTCCAGATGCCAACCACTCGCTGCATATAAAGGTTTTTCCTCATGTCACCACTGGTTCTTTTGCCATTCTTCTTAAATTGGTGTCCTCTGGTTCTCAATCCTTCTGCCAAAGAGAACAGTTTCTCCCTCTCTACTCTGTCCAGACCCTTCATGATTTTGAATACCTCTATCAAATCTCCTCTCAACCCTCACTTCTCTAAGGAGAACAGCCCTATTTTCTTCAATCTTTCCACATAACTGAAATCTGTCATCCTCAGCTTTGGATCCTATCCTCCAGTTGAGGCCAAGCTGGTCTTTCACAGCGGTCCATCATATCTGCCTTGGTTTTGTACTCAATTTCTCTACTTATGAAGCCTAGGATCTCAGATGCTTTTTTTACTCACTTTCTCCTGTCTTGCCCCCTTCGATGATTTATGCACATATGCCCCCAGCTCCCTCTGCTCCTATGTCCCCTATTGAATTGTATTCTTTATTTTACACTGCTTCTTATTCTTCCTGCAAAATGTGTTAGAGCTAAGCCATTCAGGAGTGAGATCCAGAAGCACATTTTCACACAAAGGGCAGTGGGGTCCAGGCACTGTCAGGCTGTGGATGCTGGGGGACATTGAGAGCTTTCAGATTGATCCCAATAGATTTTAGTTGGGTAAGGATGTCAAAGTATATGGAGCAAAGGTGGGTTAATGTAGCTTAGATAAAGATCAGTCATGATCTAATTGATTGGTGGAGTAGATTTAAGGGGCTGAATGGCCTCCTCCTGTTCCTATTTAACAGGCTAGAACGGCTGAATGGTCTCCTCCTGTCCCTAATGACTGGAAAACACCAATTCGGATTGTTGGATTAGAATTCTGGCACGGTTGCATATCCAGCCCAGATGTTAAAGGGGACAGTGGTGAGTCCCTTAGATCACCTGAGAATATTAGAGGCAGGAGATGACTGCTTTTATTACTGTAGCTGGCCAGTAAAACCACAATTTCTGCTCTTCTACCATTAAATATTTACCATAAACCTGTGAATAAATTCATATTACAAGCTGTCCCATGTGACAATGTTACATGGAAGCTCAGTCATTGAGAATGTTTAAAGCCGAGATTGACAGACTTTTAAATGCCAAAAACATAAAGGGATACTGATGATGGAAAGAAGACTGAAGGGGCAGTAATTGGCTGGGTTGGATTTGTCCTGCTTTTTGTGTACAGGACATACCTGGGCAATTTTCCACGTAGCCGGGTAGATGCCAGCGCTGTAACTGTACTGGAGCAGCTTGGCTAGGGGCGCAGCAAATTCTGGAGCACAAGTCTTCAGTACTATTGCTGGAATATTGTCAGGGCCCATAGGGCAGAATTTTCCCTGCCTGCTGGTAGTGGGTGTCAGGCATGAGCAGACAATATGGCGGGAAGGCCAAAAATCAGTTTCACGCCACTGTGAAAACTAGATTGCAACTGTTTGCTCTGCCTGTCAATGGTGGGCCGCATGTCCCACCGCCAGATGTCGGGAATTTCATTGTAATACATCTGCATATCATTATCAGCCCAGCTCGCCAGAATCGTTCCCCCCGCTGGATCATCTGAGCATCACACTGACGTATTTCACAAAAACATTTATAAGGCATGCAGCTGATGAGCTACACTTTGAGGGGAAGTCAGAGGTGAGTGCACAGTAATGTTGCACAGCATTTGTGAGAGTTGCCTGTTTGACCACAAGCTTGGGGAACCATGCATTCAGGCGAGGGCACAGAGAGGTCACGTTTTTCCAGCTGGCTGACAGTGCGGTGCTGGGGCAAAGGCTGCACTGTGGTTGGGGCGAGGTTGTGGGGAGAGGTCAAGGGCTGCGCTGCAGTTGAGGTGTGTATGGTGGGGGGGCAAGAGTGTCCCGCAGTTGAGGGTACTGCACCAGCATGTGCGGGGCTGTGTGGTGAAGGGAAGCAGCCACGCATTAGGGAAACCTTGTATAAAGTGAACATTCCTCCGCAGCTGAGACAGTTCAGGTGCAGCCACCCTGACATTTTTGGAGTTGGGCCTCTAGCTTATCTGCCCACTCAAGCGATCGAGAGGGATGAAATTGGCACCAAATGCTCCAAAGTTTTTCACCCCTCAGGCACAGATGGCTAAAACTAATGAGCGTTTTCGTGGACTGCAGAACTGTTGGATGACTGCACATATTGTACATTCTCCTTGCTATAGCTGGCCATGGAGCAGTCACTGATGGAGGTGCTCATATCCCCTTGTAATGTCAGTATCCCGGTTTGGACCAGTCTCCCCCATGGTTCAAACTAACAGTGCAGCCTTGCAGTGTGGGTTAGGAGCTGAGAGCACAGCATGCAGTCCAGTGGACAAAGCTGCCACCAATCAGTTGGGTGGAGTGAGGCGGAGGAGGTTGGGGTTTCAGGCAGCCATGCAGCGCACTAAACACTGGCCATCCAAGTGGTGGCCAGCACTCTCTAGGACTTAGCCATGAGAGGTTCTTAGTACACCCAAGCTAACCCACGTGTCTCTCTTTCATCCTGCAGGAGGAATATATCAGGAGCATGAAGCCTGGTGAACTAGCTGTATGCCTCACAGCCTAAAGAGAGTGGAGATGAAGGAGAAGAGAGTGACAGATGTGCCTAGCTGGGCATAGAGAGGAGCAGCTGCCTCAAGAAGAAGGGGCGGTTTGGGCTTCCTCACACGCTGCTGAAGAACCACAGCGAGCTGTCAATGGTCAGCACCTAGCTGGACCCAGGGTCTACAGATGCCATCTTTCATTCCTACAGATGAACAAGAACCAATGTCACTGAAGACTGCGTGTGTCTAGAGAACTGGTCAGTCACATCTGCCACCTGCTGCAGGATTTGGCGCCACAGGGACATGGAGAGCATCCACTGCCAGTGACCGTGAAAGTGACCGCAGTGCTCAATTTCTAGCCAGTGGCTCCTTTTAGAGCTCCAAGGGTAACCTCTGTGGGATAGCACAATCCTCCACCCACAAATGCATCCATGAGGTCATAGATGAGATCTTTGCCTGGATACACAACTTTGTACATTTCACCCAAGACCAGGACAGCCAGGATGCAAGAGTGCTGCGATTTGCCCAGATCTCAGGTTTCCCACAGGTGCAGGGTGCCATCAACAGCATTTACATGGCATTCAGATCTCCATGGCAACAAGTGGTCAACTATATCAACCACAAGGGCTCTCATTCACAAAATATTCAGCTGCTGTGTGACCACCACAAATGCATCTTGCAGGTCTGCACACAGTTCCCAGGGAATGTCCACGAGTCCTACATTCTCAGCAGATCTCAGATCCCTGGCATCTTTCAGGGCCCACAGAGGCTGCAGGGTTGGCTCCTCAGGGACAAGGGCTACCCGCGGAGGCCGAGACTGATGACACCCACACGGCGGCCTCAGACTGCAGCAGGGAGATGCTATAATGAGGCTCATGCTGCAGCTCACAACTTGGTGGAGGTGGCCAGTGACACAGTGCTCCTGAAGGGGTCAGGTGCTGAAGGCTGACAAGGGATCTGGTGCATTTAAAGTTCCGGTACCTGCACCAGTCTGGTGGAGCCTTGCAATACAGTCCGCAGAGGGTGTCACGCATCGTCATCATCTGCTGCACCCTTTACAATCTGGCGCTGTAATGGAGAGAAGAGTTGGTTGAGGAGGAGATGGAAGAGCTGGAGGTCTCCTCTCATGAGGAGGACATCAACAATGATGAACGTGAAGAGTTCCTCGAAGGCGATGAGGCCCTCGCACTGGCTAGACAAGGCAGGCACACTCATAAGGCCCTCATAGCTGCTAGATTTGTGGAGAATGACGACGACATGCAGTGAGGAGGCACCATAGATCCTCACATTGCATCTGTGAACATTGCAACTGTGAATGTTTGACTCCAGTCTGGCCTTTGGCAGCGCACATACCCCCTGCAATAATACTCCTGTCATGGAGACACAGTGGAGGCCCTAAGATTCGCTTGATTCCAGGAAGATAATGACGAAGTGCAGTGAGAACACTCCATAAATCTTCACTTAGCCTCTGTGAATGTCTGACTTCTGTCTGGCTGAGGGCAGCTCGCTTGCGCCCCATGATCAAAGTCATATAAAGACGCAGCCAAGAAACTTTAAATGCACCAGATCCCTTGTCAACCTTCAGCACCTGACCCCTTCAGGAGCACTGTGTCACTGGCCACAGATACGGAAGAGATTGGGGCCACTCACCTTAAAGGTGCTGAGAACGCACAGAGAGAATGATGGAACTCTGTGACGCCTGCCCACGACATCCACAGCAGAGGTGGAGGCAGCCTGCTGACTGTGACGCCCTGTCTTTGATAACTTTGGCTGGTGTCCTCCGGAGGGCTGAGATTTGGAGGGCCCCAGCCTGCTTTCGGGGTCCTGCTGTGTGGCTGTGGCGTCCTCTTCGGCCTGTGGAGCTGGAGCTGCTGAGGCCACAGGGAGAAGGGAGTCGGATGGGCCGGACACTCTTGGAGTCACCTGGATGGATGGGTCCGGAATGTGCACCTGCGGATCCTCCTCCCTATAGGCGCCAGGGGGCCCCAGGCTGACTCCTTGAGAGGCAGAGGTAGCTGGAGCGAGATTGAGCTGCCCGACACCCCTCTCATGTACACACTGTTGGAGGCCAAGAATGGCATTTTCAATGGAGTTGAGCCCGTGCAGCAGTGCAGGAGAGAAGTCCTGGACCAAGGTCTCCATGGTGGCCACCATCCTATCAATGTTGGTCTTGGTGCTTGGCATGCAGGCGCTATCACCTCAGTCTGAAGGTGAGCAGACTCCTCCATCGTGCCTTGCAATCTGAGGAGTGCAGCAGACATCCCTTCCTGATGTTCCTGAGCTTGCCTTTGCAGTTCCAGCAACTGTGACATGACCGAGTCCAAAGCTCAACATCTGACTCGGACTCAGTGAATTTCTGGCCTCCAGCAGTCCTTCGAATGCCATACACCTGGGAAGTCCCTGCCTCCACCTGCTGTGGATCACACAGTGCGATGTGCTTACCAGATTGTGATCCTGACCTAAAGCTAGGTTTCACCGAGGTGTGTATCTCTGCACTGGTGGAGGATGTGGGTGAGCACTGTGATGGGACTTCAGGGAGGATGCCTTCAGATTCCTTTTCAGAGGTGTCTTCGGGGCTTGTTTGGATGCCCTGGGTCGTGGACTCTGTCAGCTGTTTGGCAGATGTGCCTGCGAAAGCAAGGAGAGATAATTAATGCATGTCAGTGGTCTGTGAAAGAGGAGACATCACTCACTGCATGACTGTCTGATGGATGTTGCACTGCTGGGTCCTCACTTGGTAGAGCAGCGCCGACCTCGCCATCAGCACATTACTGGTCCTGGTCATCACTGGCCAGCTGGGTGGTTCTATTTTCAAAGTCCGTGAGGACCTTAGTTTTGGACATTCCACCACCAGCCTGTGACCTCTTTTTCCAATTTTGTGCCAGCTTGTCCTGCATGGATAGAGATGGAGAAAGTGTAAGCAGGACACCTGCCGGGCCAGATGGTAAATGTGTCTGGCCTGTGTGGGTGGTGAGTGATCCCATGGACGAGCTGAGGACAATGAAGGTGAGTGTGAGAGAGTAAATCATGATAACCCTTGAACTGGCCATGAGTGAGGGCCCTATGGATATGTGATGGGTTTGTGAGTGTGTGCATTGATGGTGATCAAAAAGGTGACATACCCCGGAGGAGATCATCCATCCTTTTGTGGAACTGCTTCGTGTTCTCTTCTGAACAGCATTGGCGCTGATCACCGCTGCCACCGCCTCCCAAGCCAGATTGGTCACATTGCTGCCCATCCTGCGGCCAGAGTGGGAGTACAGGACAGCCAGATGGGCCTCCACAGCATCTAGCAGTCACTCGAGGGACCCATCATTAAACTGCGGGGCTGCAGTCTTCTTGCCTTTGAGGGCCATGTCTCCCGGGCAGCAGTGGTGAGCTGGAAACAATGAGCTCTGTGCTTGCGGCTGGCCTTTAAACATGGCGTCCAGTGTGATGCAACGGTGGGGTGGTGGTGGGCGGGCGAATGAGGAGCCGCCCGCCATGGAACTGGTGTGTTTCCTGGGAGCCGTAAATAATGAGGCAGGTTCAGGATGATACGGTGTGAAAACCTGCAATTGCCATCGGTGGGCAGCCCGTTGTTTTACCCTCCCACTACCGCACTTAGTGGAAATTTGGAAAAATTCCACCCAGAGTCTTTGTTAAGAAAATCTTCGAAGTGTTCCTTCCAGCAGGCACTGACTGCCTCTTTGTCCTTGATGAGCACCTCTCCGTTCTTGGCCAGCTGTGGAGTGGCGCCTTGGGTGCTTGGACCATGGGTGGTCTTGCCTACGCTGAAGAAACCTTGCATGTCATGGTCGTCGGCTCACTGTTGGGTCTCCTGCTCTTTCTCCATCTATTCGCTAGGTCACGGGTTTTCTGCTGGTCCTCAGCCTTCAGCCGTCTGTAGAGCTGCTTTCTTGCTCTAGAGTTGGGTTGCTATTTCAGGTTCAGAAACGCCTTGCACTTGTGGCTTATTAGCTCCTGGATCTCCTGATCATCCTCATCAAACCAGTATTGGTGTTTCCTGAATTACCTGGAAAAACTCAGCAGGTCTGGCAGCATCGGCGGAGAAGAAAAGAGTTGACGTTTCGAGTCCTCATGGACCCTTCCACAGAACTGAGTGAATATAAGGAGAGGGGTGAAATATAAGCTGGTTTAAGGTGGGGGGGGTGGGGGTGGCGGGGAGAGAAGTGGGGGTGGGTGGTGTGGTTGTAGGGACAAGCAAGCAGTGACGGCTCATATCACTGCTTGCTTGTCCCTACAACCACACCCCCCCCACTTCTCTCCTCCCCCACCCCTCCCACCTTAAACCAGCTTATATTTCACCCCTCTCCTAATATTCACTCAGTTCTGTTGAAGGGTCATGAGGACTCGAAACATCAACTCTTTTCTTCTCCGCTGATGCTGCCAGACCTGCTGAGTTTTTCCAGGTAATTCTGTTTTTGTTTTGGATTTCCAGCATCCGCAGTTTTTTGTTTTTGTTTATATTATATATATATATATATATATTGGTGTTTCCTGGTTGATTGACCAAGCCTCTCTTCACAGGTGCTGATTGTAGAGGCCTTGAGGGCAGACCAGGCCCTGTGAACACTCAGCGTCTCTGGGTCACTGGGAGTGGCCAGATGAGCAGTGAGACATTGGCTGAATAGGGCTCTCTTATCAGGGTTCTTCAGTGCCTCAGTGTTGATTTTTCTGCGACATTGCCATCATTGCTTTGGGGTTATATTGATGTTGATGACAGAGTGAATTAGACGGTGGTCCATCCAGCAGTTGTCAGCTCCTGTTATGGCGTGGGTGATACGTACATCCTTGTAGTCCCTCGCTTGGACAATGACGTAGTCGAGCAGGTGCCAGTGCTTGGAGCGAGGGTGTTGCCATGAGGCCTTGTACTTGTCTTTCTGATAGAAGGTGTTGGTTATGATAAGGCCATGTTCTAGGCATTTTGTCAGGAGCAGAGTACCGTTGATGTTGGATTTCCCTACCCCACTTTGCCAATTATATCTCCCCCTAGGTCTGTGTCCTTCCAAACTCTGTCGTTGAAGTTGTCAAGGAGGGTCAGTTTATCGCCCGCTGGGACTCGGGCCAGGGATTGTTTGAGGCTGGAGTAAAATTCCTCTTTGGATCTGTCTGGAGTATCCAGTGCTGGGCCATACGCGCTGAGGACTGTAGTGCATTGGTTCTAGGCTAGGCTGAGCCGAAGGGTCATGAGGCATTCGTTTACCCTGCAAGGGGTGTCTCTGAGGTGGCCAACTAGTTTATTTTTAATGGCAAAGTCAACTCCATGGAGGCAGCCATCTTCTACTGGTTTACCTTTCTAGAAGAAGGGGTGACCGCCACCTTGTTCCATGAGCTGGCCTACCCCTGCCCACCAGCTCTCCTTAGGGCAGCATTGTCAATGTCAAAATGTCTGAACTCCCGGGTAACGAGAGCAATACACTGTTCCGGTCTGTCACTGTTGAGGTTGTACTTGAGGGTCCTTATGTTCCAGGTCCCAGACTTCATTTTAAAGAGGTGGACGATGCCTGTGTGTGAGTTCTTTTAATGTGGGGTGGCCACTGCACACCTGCTACCACACAAGCTTGATGGAGCAAGGCCTTGGTCCAGCAGCAAGGGGGTCCGAGATGACTGGAGACCAGGCTCCGCTGTGTGGGCCTAGGACATACAGACACACGTACTCCTACAGTGCTCTCTTCTTCCCACAGGACCTCTCTCCCTGGGATTCATAAAGAGCAGTGATGGCCTCGCGATCTCACTATTGGCCCTGCTGCGTCACCCTGGGCCGTAACCACCGGGTGATTCCTCTAGGTCCTCACCCACTCTGACTTTCCACTGCTGACTGCCTCTCCACTAGCGCTGTTTTCACATTCCCAACTGCCTCTCCACTCATAACCCGCTCTCCTCACTGAAGTCTCTCTCTTTATATCCCATTCTCCTCACTGAAGTCTCCCGCTTTATACTCCACTCTCCTCACTGAAGTGTCCCTCTTGATACAGCACTTTCCTCACTATATTCTCTCTCTTTATACCCCACTCTCCTCACTGATGTCTCTCCCTTTATACCCAGCTCACCACACTGGAGTCTCTTCTTTCATATCCTACCCTCCTCACCGGAGCCTCTCTTTTTATACCTGTTGTAGTATGGCTGAGCTGTACTATTATTAATAGAGTTGATCTGCAAACAACTCTTTATGGAAACATTAAGTTTTTTTACAATATACACAGCAGCAACTACACTTGTGCTTTCAACTCCAACTCTGTCTCTACACTAACTAGAGGTAGCCCCTGCTACTCTCCTATTGATTGCTACAAATCATGTGATCTTTCCTAACAAGTATTATTCTTAAAGTTGCATTACACACTAAATAAAACCATAATTACTACATTCCCCCTCCCCCCACTTTAACTCAGCTATATATATATTAACAAGCACATATTTTTCCAGACAACATAATATTCACACTGGGTCAGGAGTTTACAAGTTCAGTCTTTCAGGTGGTTTCCTGTTACCTGTGAAATGTCGCTGCTCCACAACTTCAGATGCTTTGTCAGGAACCTCATTTTCCGGAGTTCCTTGAACATCAGGTGCTTCGGTGGCATTTGCAATTCTGTATCCTCAACTCTTACAGGAACATCAGACATGTCTGTCCTGGGTTGAGTATCCTCAACAGGAAATGCAGACCTGGTCATGATGACTGGTGCAACCAAATCATGGTGATTTGTCTCTCTCTTCCTTAAATGATCCACATGTTTACGGATAATGCGACCTTCCACCACCATGTGGTAAGGTACAGGTCCAGTCAGTGCACTTATTCCACCCAGTAACCATTTTGGTCCTTCCCCAAAGTTTTTCACGTATACCAACTCTCCCACGGTAAATTGCCTCTCACGACTATGCCAGTCATGTCTGGTTTTCTGGCTTCCCTGACTCCTTTCCACCTTCCCCTCAAAATTCAGCATTATTAAGCTCAATCTTGTCCTGAGATGACGTTTCAACAATAACTCCGCAGGTGTGACACCTGTTGTGTGAGGGGTAGTCCTGGAATGAAAAAAGAAAGCGTGCTAGCTTGTTGTTAAGCAATTGTCAGTTAGCTTTTTCATGCCTGCCTTGAACGCTTGAACTGCCCTTTCAGCCAGTTTGTTTGAGGAAGGGTGATACGGTGCAGTTTTTACATGAGTGTTACCGTTGAGGCTGATAAACCTTTGAAACTCAGCACTCGTACATGCCGTGCCATTATCAGATATGACTACTTCTAGTAGTCCGTGAATGGCAAAACTTTGATGTAGTTCCTCAATTGTAGCGGCCAACATTGATAACTTCAACTCATGTATGTCCAACCATTTTGAATGGGCGTCGACAATGAACAGAAACATTGTCCCCGGGAAATGTCCAAAGTAATCAATGTGTGGCTGCACCCAGGGTCTACCTGCCCACTCCCATGGGTGTAATTGGAGCAACCTTTGCAGTTGCTGACATTGCCCTCAATGCTTTACCACACTCTGTGCAGAATTTTGCCCTTGGCAGGTGGGCTCGGTGGTGGCGGGCAGGGGCAATTGGGAAGCCGACCCCCACCGCCCGCAATCGGGACCGGACTGCAATTTCATGCTGGCGGGCCAATTAAGGCCCACCCAGCATGAAGCGCAAATGGTAGCACTGAGCACTGTCTGTGCGGCGGGGAAGGGGGCTGAGCAGGTCGAGCGTGAACTTCGTGCATGCACACGAGTGAGCGCTGCATAATCTCCCTGAGGCACAGAGCTGCCTGAAAGAGATGAAGCACTGTTAAAAAAGGAAAATAAAGAAAATAAAAATGTAATAAAACACGTGACCTCATGTAACATGAGCAGGGACATGTTATTAATTCAATTTTAAAACTTATATTTTTATTTGCTTTTGAAAACCTCATCCCGCCCTGGAAGAGGTTCCCAAAAAAATGCAAAGGCTGCTTGGGGAAAAATTTAGGTTAGTTTATTTTACAATGGCCTTAACAGGCATTTTAATTGTCATTGGGCATGCTGCCGACTCTGGCGCGTGCCCGCCAACCAAAGTGCACGTTGGCGTTGGCACACTCGGCCACGAAGCAAAAATTTCTGCCTTCTACTTCACCATCCATCCATCAACAGCTGCCCACTATGGTCTTCATTCGGGAAATTCCTGGATGGGCACTGTGTAGTTCAACTAAAAGAGCCTCCTTCCCCTATGGAGGAACTATCACTCCTACTCCCCACTATATATTGCCATCTTGGCTGGTTATTTCATGTCTGCTGTTGAAGTACAGTTTCAATTCATCAGATACGGACTCCTGTCACCAACCCTGTAGCACTTGTTCTCATACCTGAGATAGGACTGGGTCCCAACTTGTCCAGTCTCTGATCTGTCGAGCACATACCAGCAAGGAATCTAAGAAATTTAACAGTAAAACAAGTTCCTGTGGAACTGGAAGGTGCTCATCATTTTCTTGTAAAGACAAACGACTAAGAGCGTTGGTGTTTGTGATTTAATTGCCAGGCCTATGTGCGAAAGTGTATCCATATGCTGCCAGAATTAAAACTCATCGTTGTATTCTTGCTGAGGCTTTGGGTGATATAGCCTTGTCCTCACTAAACAATCCTAGCAATGGTCTGTGGTCTGAAACAATTGTAAAATGGCGGCCGTGTACGTACTTGTGAAATTTCCTGACACCAAAGATAATGGACAGGCTGCCTTTTTCTATTTGTAAGTATCCCTTTTCTGCTGTGGTGAGCGTTCTTGATGCATAACCTATTGGCCTGTTCCATGCCGTCGTCCATCTGATGAGACAGCACTGCTCCCACTCCATAGGGAGATGCATCATAAATCCACACCAATTCTTTCGTCTGGTACTAATGCACTAATAGATTGAAGGAATGCAACAATTATTTCACCTTTATGAAAGCTTCTTTCTGGGGCGCCTCCGAAGACCAACATTGACTCTTTTTGAGTAGAGAATGCAGGGGGGCCAGCATAGTAAACAAATTGAATAAGAACCACCCATAATAGTTGAAGATCCTAGGAATTATTTGAGCTCTGAGGCGTTCCTTGGTGCAGGTGCCTCTCTTATGGCTCTCACTTTCTCCTCAACTGGGTGGAGGCCCTGTGAATCTACCCAGTGACGCAAATAGATCACCTCCCTCACTTAGAACATGCACTTTTTTTTTAAACGCACTCCAGCTTGCAAGAGACGTTTTAAAATTTCTTCTAAGTTTGCCAAATGCTCTTTTTCAGTGAATCCTGTCACCAATACATCTTCTAAATAGACTACAAGCAGTAAGCTTTCCATTGTTCCCTGAAAGATGGCACAAGTAGAGGAGACACTGAAAGGCAATCATGTATATTGGTAAAACCCTTTGTGGGTATTAATGGTGATAAATTCCTGGGAGGCATTATCCAACTCTAGTTGTTGATAAGCATGACTCATGTCAAGCTTTGTGTACATTGTCCATTATCTTTGGTGTCAGGAAATTTCACAAGTACGTACACGGCCGCCATTTTACAATCGTTTCAGACCACAAACCAGCTTGGCATACAGGTCTTCAGTTTTTGGAATGGGGTACCTGTCTAGCTTAATTACTTTATTAACTGTCAGTTTGTAGTCTCCACAAATTCGGATGCTTTGGTTGGGTTTAAGGACAGGGACTATGGGTGCTGCCTTTTCTGAGAACTGAACAGGTTGTATAACACCCAGTTTCTCTAGTCTGTTTAGCTCAATGTCAATTTTCTCTAGCAGGGCATATGGCACCGGTCTCGCCCTCATGAAGTGAGGGGTTGCTTCCAGATCCACATAAATCTTGGGCTGCAGGCCCTTGATTTTCCACAGTTCATCTTTGAAGATGGTGGCGTGTTTTTTAAGTAGCTCTGGTAGCCCACTTGCTCTCAACTGGAAAATTTCAAACCATTCTAACTTAATCTCCTTTAACCAGTTTCACCCCAGGAGACTTGGCTTTTCATCTGCTACCACCATCATGCCTCTACCTTACACACATAAACTCCTTTCTTTATATAGCTAGCTTTCCCTTTGAATGTAAATTTTCCATTGTATCAATTGGTCTTTTGAATTTCACCTCTTCTAACAATAAAACCATTTCCATAGCACCAATTTTATAAGCAAGCTGAAAAAATAAACACATTGCTTGGCTTCTGCTAGCTAGTTGCAAGATTTTACCTGGAATCTTGAATGGTCTATTCAACAAATGCAAATGAACACTTTACTTACTGTTCTCCTTACTGTTCACCCAATCAACATCTCAAAACTACTATACATCAAAGCACCCAGACTAGTTGGCTTTAACCAATTAAGACACACTACAGACGCACACCTAGACTCAGAACCCCACTAGTATACTATTTTAAAAACTAATTTCCAACAACATTATGCACACTAATATCTCTTCATGACACATTAGACTTCTTTTATTTACAAGCCTGCTTGAATCTTTCCTTGCACTGCCTCATTATATGTCCATTTCTGTGACAATAGTAGCAATCGATTTTTTTAAACTGCCAACCGCTTAAAGACTGATTGTTTCCACCTCGAATTATACTTTGATGTTGCTGCTAAGTTTTTCTTTATTCCTCGGCTAACGGGGGCTGTTTCCTGCTTCTTGGCAGAATCTCACTTTTTTGAGCCACTTTCGCTTGAGGTTTCCCGCACGATGTGGAGGACATTTTGTGCATCCTGTGTTGTTGTTGAATCTCTTACAGCACTTTCCATGGCCAGTGTTACCTCTAATGCCTTCTTGAAATCCAAATTCACTTCAGACAATAATCTTTTCTGAATAGTGTGCTCTTTTATACCACATACTAAATGATCTCTGAATATATCATTCAGAGCCATACCGGACTCACAATGTTCCATTAGCTGCTTCATATTTGCCACATAGCATGCAATTGTCTCACCTGGGGCTCTATTTTGCAAATTAAATTTGAACTTCTGCATCTTGACTGAGAGCTTAGGTTCAAAGTGACCCCCCCACGAGGTCCACCAATTCATCGAAATTTTTCAAATCTGAGGCACTGGGTGCTGTCAAACTTTGAATTAAACCTTAGGTTTTGCTCCCACAAGTACGCAAGAGGATCACTTGTCTATTCTCTTTGTTCGCTTGCAAAAAGAACGTGAGGTGTTCTATATATTGGGACCAATTGTCTGTGGCTGGTTCAAAAGGATCAATTTTCCCAAATTGTGGCATTTTCTGAGGGAATGACTTCTTCAATTCTAATGGAGCTTGCTGCTTACAATCACTGGGCGAGGTGAAGTGCTGATTTCTTCTTAACTTGATTTCTTCTGTTCAATCCTATTTTATCCTCATCACCAGTTTGTTGTAGGGTGGCTGAGTTGTACTATTAGTAATAAAGTTGATCTGCAGACAACTTACTAAGTGGAAACATTAAGTTTATTTAGAGTACACTCAGCAGCAACTAAATGTGTGCTTTCAACGTCAACCCTATCTCTACACTGAGTAGAGATAGCCCATGCTGCTCTCCTCTTGGTTACTACAGATCATGTGATCTTTCCTAACAAGTATTATTCTTAAAATTACATTACAATGTAAATAAAACTATAATTCTAGTTACTACAATATCCCACTCTCCTCACTAAAGTATCTCTCTATATACCCCGCTCTCCTCACTGTATTCTCTCTCTTTATACCCTACTCTCCTCACTGAAGTCTCTCTCTTTATACCCCATTCTCCTCGCTGAAGTCTCGCTCCTGACTTGGGCCTTGTAGATGGTGGACAGGTTTTGGGAAGTCAGGAGGTGAATTACCCATTGCACAATTCTTAGCTTCTGACCTGCTTTTGTAGCCATAGTATTTATGTGGTTAGTCCAGTTCAATTTCTGGTCAATGGTAACCCCCAGAGTGTTGATAGTAGGAGATTCAGTGATGGTAATGCCATTGAACATCAAGGAGTGATGGTTGGATTCTCTCTTGTTGGAGATGGTCATTGCCTGACACTTGTGTGGCACAAATGTTACTTGCCACATGTCAGCCCAAGCCTGGATATTGTCCAGGTCTTGCTGCATTTGGACATGGGCTGCTTCAGTATCTGAGGAGTCACGAATGGTGCTGAACATTGTGCAATCATCAATGATAGTCATCGTGTTTGACAAGTTTATTCCAGTTTTGAGGATGTAACTACTTGGGTAGATAAAGGGGAACCAGTAGATGCAGTATACATGGATTTCCAAAAAGCATTCAATATCGTGCCACACAAAAAGTTAATAGGCAAAATAGGGCTTTGGAGTTTGGGGTAATATATTAACATGGAAGGAAGGTCAGTTCATCAACAGAATGCAAAAACTGGGGATAAATGGGCCATTTTCAAGTTGGCAAGCTGTGACTAATGGAGTGATACAAGGATCAGTGCTGGGACCCAGCTATTTGCAATCTATATTAATGACCAAGACAAGGACACCAAGAGTAATGTATCTAAGTTTGCTGATGATAGATAAAAATGTAAGCTGTGAGGAGTTGCAAAGATATATAAACACGTTAACTGAACGGGCAAGGTGTTTGGAATATAATGTCCGGAAATGTGAGATTATTCGCTTTGGTCATAAGGGTAGAAAAACAGAACATTTTTAAAAGGTGTGAAGCTTGTAAATATTGATGTTCATCGAGGCTTGAGTGTGTTCACACATGGAACACAGAAGGTTAGCATGCTGGCACAGCAATAATTAGGAAAGCAAATGGCATGTTGGCCTTTATTGCAAGGGGATTGGAGTACAGGAATATATAAATCTTGCTACAATTGGATAGGCTGAGACCACATCTAGAATACTGAGTACAGTTTTGGTCTCTATATGCATGGAAGAATATATTTGCACTGGAAGCAGTACAGTGATGGTTCACTAGATTGGTCGCTGGGATGAGAAGGTTGTCTTCTGATTAGAACTGAGTAAATTGGGCCTATAATCTCTGGAGTTTCGAAGAATGAGAGATGATCTCATTGAAACATAAAATCCTGAATGGGCTTGACAGGGTAGAGACTAAGAGATTGTACCCCATGGCTGGGGAATCTAGAACAGGGGACCAAGTCTCAGGATAAGTGGCTGATTATTTAAGACTGAGATGAGGAGAAATTTCACTCAAAGGGTTGTGAATCTTTGGAATTCTCTACCCCAGAGGGGTAGAGAGGGTTGTGAATGCTCCATCATTGAATATATTTAAGGCTGGGATGGGCAGATTGTTGGTCTCTCAGAATCAAGTGATATGGGAAGCGGGCAAGAAAATAGAGCTGAGGCAGAAAATCAGCCATGATTGTATTGAATGATGGAGCAGCCTCAAGTGGACGAGTGGTCTATTCCTGCTCCTATTTCTTATGGTGTTACTCTTATGATCAGAAGATGAATTATAAGATAATTTGTGAAAAAAATCAGAGGCAAGATGAGATTTTTTTTACAGTGAGTTGTTATGCATTGCTTGAAAGGACAGTGAAAGCAGGTTCAATAATAATTTTCAAAAGAGAACAACCAGAATCCTAGAAGAGAGACATTTGCAGGGCTATGGGGACGGAAATAATTGGACATTTCTGTCAGAGAGCCTGCATACACACTGTGGACTGAATAGTCTCCTTCTAGAACATAAAACACATATACGGACAGATGAACATACGTACAAATGTACAAATTCAGAGCAGAAGTAAGCTGTTCAGCCCCACTGTGCTGTAAGATTCTATAATTCTCTATTGCCAAGGCCAAAGTCACTTGCCCTTTGCTGATCATGGTGCCTCTGCACATGCACCAGGAAGAAATCACAGGCATTTAGAATGACCTTGATATGGTGACATAGGAATCTGTCCCAGACAAAGCCTCAGCTCCACATGACTGTTGATCCACAGTGATTTGGGACATTTTCAATGACTTTTGACTGATGCCATCTGTCAGCAGCAAGTTGACAGCATAACAAAATCAGCATCCTGCTCCATGTTCATCTCTCATGCCTCTGGATAGGTGTGGTTCAAGAGCTATATCTCTGTCCTGGCTATTAACACCACTTAGGAATCCTCTGTCAAGTGGAGTGGAAATACAACAAGGCTCATATTCCCACTTAAACTGTGGTGGGACATACAATTGGAGTATTGGCATAGCACTTTCAATGTTTGGATAGATCAAGTGGGGCCTAATCGACAGTGAGCCCAATTAGCTATAGGAATCTGTAACAAAAACAGAATTACCTGGAAAAACTCATCAGGTCTGGCAACATCGGCGGAGAAGAAAAGAGTTGATGTTTCGAGTCCTCATGACCCTTCAACAGAACTGTATCTGTCATGAATTGAACAACTTCACCATTCTGAATGGGTGATACACACATTATTCACTAGAGATGCAGAGGAAGGACAGGGGAGGAAGGAGTTTCTGTCTCTGAGATAAAAACAAAAAAACTGTAGATGCTGGAAATCCAAAACAAAAAATAAAAAAATACCTGGAAAAACTGAGCAGGTCTGGCAGCATCGGCGGAGAAGAGTACAGTTGACGTTTATATTATAATTTATACTGATAATTTATATAGATTTTTCTTTTCCCACTATTTCTATTATTTTTAATGCATTCCACTGATCATTTATCTATACCTTTTATGCCCTTTTAGTCTTATTTCACCCCACCCCCCATAGAGCTACCTTGCTTGTCCTGCCATCCATTCTTAATTAGTACATTCTTTTAGATAATATCACCACCTTCAACACCTCTTTGTTCTTTTGTCTGTGACATCTTTTGGTTATCTCCTCCTATCACTGCTTGCTTGTCCCAACAACCACGCCCCCCGCCTTCTCTCTCCACCTCCCCCCAACCCCTTAAACCAGCTTACATTTCACCCCTCTCCTATTTTTACTTAGTTCTGATGAAGGGTCATGAGGATTCGAAACGTCAACTGTGTTCTTCTCTGCCGATGCTGCCAGACCTGCTGAGTTTTTCCAGGTATTTTTAATTTTTTGTTTCTGCCTCTCTGCCTCACGCTCTCTTTCCCTCTCTGTCTCTCTGTCTCAATCCGTTTATCTTCCTTCCTAGCTCTTTAACTTTGTATCTGTTTCTCTGTTTGACTTTCGTTTTGTTTCTGTCCCTCCTTTTCCCTTTCTCTCTGTCCCTCTCTCTCTCACTTTCTCTTTCTTTCCCTCCCGAAATCTCATTACCTTTCTTTGTCTTTTTCCCTTTTTTCTTTCTGTCTAACCCCTTTTTGCTCTCTCTCTCTCTCGCCTCCTATCTTGGCCTTTCTCTTCCCCTTTCACACGCTTTGGCCCACTCTCTCTATCTCTTTCTCTCTCTCTCTCTCTATCTCTCACACACACACTTTCATCGTCATGCTTGTCTTTTCTCTCTAACTCTTGTCTTTTCTCTCTCACGCTTTTGCTTTTACCCTCATGTTTGCCCTTTCACTTTCACCCTCATCCTCTCTCACTCTTTCTCAGCCTCGCACTCTTTCTTTTTTTCTCTCTCTCAGCTTTGCCTTCTCTTTCACTCTGTCTTTTCTATCTCTCCCTCTCATCCTCACCCTCTTTCTCATCCTCTTGCTTGTCCTCGTTTTCTCTCCCTTTCACCCTATTTCTCCCTTGCCCTCACTCTAGCCCTCTCACTCTCCCTCTTTTTCTTGGCCTTGCTTTCTCTCTCATCTTCCCTCTGTCTCTGTTTCTTGACCTCACCCTCCAACCCACTCACTCTCTTGCTCTTGTTCCTCTAACTATTATTTTGTTTGTTTTCCAGGTCCTCCAGTGAATGTCACTTGCAATATTCTCATCAACAGTTTTGGCTCAGTTACTGAAACGACCATGGTGAGCACTTGTACTGAATGATGTAGTTCGGCCTTTGCCCATGTGAGATTGACAGATAGTGGCACTGATCACTTCATTGACCCTTACTTTCTGCTTTGCTTTGATCAATTTCTTTGTCCACAACAGATTTGCAGCGGGAGTTTTGATTGAAGCTGACATTGCAGTCTGTGGATTGTGGGCAGCTGCATTGTCAGACATGCCATCTTTCAGAGGAGACATTATACTGAGGACCCATCTGCCCTCTCGGGTGGGTATAAAGGATCCCCTGGCACTATACTGAAGATGAGCAGGGACGTTCACCCCTGTGCCAGCCAATATTTATTTCTCAAATGTCTCTGAGGAAAGGTAGCAGACTGATAATGCCACTGAACTGATGTTCTGGGAACAGCTGGGGGAATTTAAATTCAATTAATTAATAAATCTGGAAGAAACAACTAGTTTCAGGAAAGATGATTATGAAACTACAGATTGTCATAAAAAATCCATCTAATTCACTACTGTCCTTTAGAAAAGGAAATATGTTGTCCTTAGACAGTGTGGCTGTCACAGGCAGAAGTAATGTGTTCTTTATTCTGCCAGTGATCAGTATGTTGATATGTAAAAGTTGTATGTTTTGTTACTCTCAGAGTGAAGGTCCCAATAAAATAATTCCAGCAGCAAGCTTTTAGTGAGTTTTAAAATAAAGAAGGTTTTTTATTATCACTTGCTCTGGAGTTCAAAACATGACATCTTGCTTACTCATCTCACACACCTCTCACTCACATGAAGATTAGATACAGGTAAGGTAAAACAACATGGTTGCATCTTAGAACTACCTCAGTCTCTTTCATGGCAGGCCTGTAGTATCTTAGACGGAGGTGCTTTAAAGTTTGGTAAAATGAAGGTTTCTCAGTAAGCTTCTCTCTTGTAGTTGAATTTCCAGGGGGTTGGTTCTCAGATGAACTCAAAGTTGGAACAGGTTTGGGGAATCCTTCTCCCACATTCATGGCATTGTTGTTTATTACTTTGGTTGCTTGGATGACTTACAGCTGGTTTGATAGCTTTCTGTTGAATTCTCTCTTTATCTGCAAGCAGCTTCTACTGGGTTTGCAAAGCAGAAAACCAAAATGATTTCCTCATCATGTGACTTCCACAAGTCCTTTCTTCCAAACAAAGGGTGATGGATCTGACGCTCCCAATCATCCTGAGTTGTCATTTGACACCTTGAGAGTTTGAGACAGCCAATATCTTTGTGTTTGATTGACCCATTCAACTTTGAAATTACCCTTTTGGATTAGTTTTGGAAAGGCATTGATTTACATCAGTCTGGAAGGTCCCTTTTGTTTCGTCTTGAGACAGGGGAGTGATTTGAATCCACAAAAGAATTCAGGTGACCCTCATGGGGCCATCAATTGCAGCCTTTTGTTCAGTTTTTAAAAACATAAAGTATTGATTGAAAGCCCATAGTACACTGGAACATGGCAGTAGCCTACATATGATTCCAGACCACAGCAATGTGCTTGACTCATAGCTCTCCTCTAAAATGGCCTAGCAAACTGCTACAGGAAAGTCAACTAGAAGTAAAATAGAACGGACCAACCTGTATCGCACTCAGCACCAGAAAAGGCAGAAGCACAACATGCCTATTCGATCCTTCTCACTAACATTTAGGTGTTTTTGTCAAAATTGGGAGAGCTCTCCCGCAGACTAGTCAAGCAACAGTCTAACATTGTCATCTTCAATGAGTCTTACTTTACAATATCCCGGACACCACCATCATCATCCCTGGAAATGTCCTGTCCCACCGACAGGACAGACCCACCATAGATAGTGTCTCCGATGGTGCGGGAACAAACAAGAGGGAAAAACCTACTTGACCTTATCCTCACAAATCAACCAGCCGCAGATGCTTCTGCCCATGGCAGCATTGGTATGAGTTATAACCGCATTTTCTTTGGGAGGCAAAGGCTTATCTTCACACTCAGAATATCATCCATCGTGTTGTGTGGTACTACCACCATGCCAGGTGGGATAGATTTAGAATGAATTTAGCAGCACAAAACTGGGCATCCATGGGGTGCTGTGGGCCATTAGCAGCAGCAGAATTATATACAACCACAATCAGTAATCTCATGGCACAGCATATCCACCACTCTACCTTTCCAATCAGGACATGGATCAACCCTGGTTCAATGAAGAGTGCAGGAGGGATGCCAGGAGCAGCACCAGGCATACCTAAAAGTGAAGTACCAACCTGGTGAAGCTACAACACAGGGCTAAATAGCAGCAGCATGCAATAGACAGAGCTAAGCAATCCCACAACCAACAGATCAGACTTAAGCTCTGTAGTCCACATCCAGTCGTGAATAGTGGTGGGCAAATAAACAACTCACTGGAGGAGGAGGCTCCACAAATATCCCATCCTTAATGATTGTGGAGCCCAGCATCAGTGCAAAAGACAAGGCTGGAGGATTTGTAACAATCTTCAGCCAGAGGTGCCGAGTGGATGATCCATCTAAGACTCCTCCGGAGGTCCCCAGCATCACAGATACCAGTCTTCAGCCAATTTGATTCACTCCCCATGATTTCAAGAAACAGCTGAGGCACTAGAAAAGCTATGGGCTCTGAAAACATCCTGGCTGTAGTACTAAAGACTTGTGCTCCAAAACTAGCCGAATCCTTAGCCAGTTGGTTCCAGTACAGCTACAACAATGGTATCTATCAGGCAATGTGGAAAATTGTTCAGGTATTTCCTGTCCATACAAAGTGGGACAAATCCAGTCTGACCAATTACCACCCTATCAGTCTACTCTCCATCATCAGTAAAGTAATAGAAGGGGTCATCAACACCACTTGCTTAGCAATAACCTGTTCACTGACGTGGGATCTATCAGGACTACATGGCTGCAGACCTCAGAAAAATAGACTAGGCATGAGAAAACATGAAGCAAAAGAGTTGAAGTTCAGGAGTGAGGTGAGAGTGACTGCCCTTGACATCAATGCAGTTTTTGGTGAAATATGGCATTAAGAAGGCAAAAATGAAGGCAAAGGCACAGAGGTGAAACATTCCATTAGTATCTGGCTTGTTGGAGGCCAAACATCTCAGTCCTAGGACACTTTTACAGGGGTTCCTCAGGATAGTGTCCTAGGCCCAGCCATCTTCAGCTGCTTCATCAATGACCTTCCTTCCATCATAAGGTCAGAAGTGGGCATGTTCACTGATGATTACACAATGTTCAGCACCATTCATGACTTCTCAGTTACTGAAGCAGTCTGTGTCCAAATACAGCAAGACCAGGCTTGGGCTGACAAGTGAGAAATAGCGTTCATGCCACACAAGTGCCAGGCAGTGACCACTTCCATTAAGAGAGAATCTAACCATTTCCCCTTGACATTCAGTGTCATTTCCCTCTGTGAATCAACCCCCAACTATTAACATCCTGGGGGTTACCAATGACCGGGAACTGAACTGGACTAGCCATATAAATACTTTGGCTCAAAAGCAGGTCAGGGGCTGGGAATTCAGAGGTGAGTAACTCAGTTGCTGATTCTCCAAAACCTGGCCAGCATCTACAAGGCAGAAGTCAAGAGTGTGAAGGAATACTCTCCACTTGCCTGGATCGGTGCAGCTCCAATAATACTCAAGAAGCTTGACACCATCCAGGAAAAAGCAGCCTGCTTGATTGGCACCACATCCACAAACATTCACTCCCTCAACCACAGTGGTGGCAGTGTGTACCATCTACAAGGCTCCTTAGGCAGTACCTTCCAAACCCATGACTGCTACTAACTGGAAGGACAAGGACAGCAGACACATGGGAACACCACCACCTTGAAGGTAGTTGCTGTGAATCACTTTGGGACATCTAAGGTTATAAAAGTTGTTATTTTAAATGCAAATTCTTTCTTCAGAAGCAATGGTAGGTTCTCTGCAGGGACCTCCTGATCTTGGACAGTCTGTGTCATTTCCATGGGCTTTCTGCTGATCTCCCGCCAAGTTACAGTGAGCAATGAGAAGACCTTCCATTGGAATTGACCCCAATCCAATTCTAGGCATGGGAAATGCTTGATGTGTGTATGCTCCATCCAGTGAGGAATTCAGCCCTGTAGGCTTACAGTTGGAATTCCCACTGCTGATCACATTCCAGAGAAGATAGCTTCAGAGAGTGTGTGGCTTCTGGATGTTGGCTGAGGTCAGGGATTACCAGTTCTATGAGTGCACCTGCATGACATGGACTGCAGTGGTTCAAGAAGGTGGCACACTACCACCCTCTCAAGGGCAATTAGGGACACACAATAAGTGCTGGCCTAGCCAGTGACACTCACATCTCACAAAAGAGTAAAAATTAATAATGATTTCTATAGCTGAATATCCTGCTGAGCCTGACTGCGGAAAATCACTGGAGTAAGTACCAGTGGATCATCCAGCACCCATAGGTGGAGCTTGGATCAGCAGCCCAGGAGAGGAGGGGAGAAACTCGCAGTGGGGCTGGGTGGTGGGGGGGCGGGGGTGGGGGGGGCAGTGATAGTTGATTGTAGATTGTCTCTCTCCCTGCGGGGGTGGGGGGACACCAGTCAACAATCGGTCAGTGATCCTGAGGATGAGGGATAAATAATCATTGGGGTTTCAGTCACCCAAGTAATACCTGAGAAAATATTGGAGAACAAAACTCAAAGAAGTCAAAGACTTGCATTCGTATAGTACCTCTCACAACCTCACAATGTCCCAAAGCATTTTAGTAAAGTAGGTTTAGGGAGACAGAAAACAGGAAACTATAGGTCAGTTAGCCTAACAACTATCATAGGGCAATTGCTAGAATCCATTATTAATGGTAGTAGCAGGACATTTAGAAAATCATAATACAATCAGGCAGAGTCAACATGGTTTTGTGAAAGGGAAATCGTGTTTGTCTAATTTATTCGAGTTCTTTCAGGAAGTAGCAAGCACAGTGGATAAAGGGGAACCTGTGAATGTGGTGTACTTGGATTTCCAAAAGGGATTTAATAAGGTGCCACGTCAAAAGACACACAAAATAAGAGCTCATGTTGTTGGGGATAACATATTGGCAAGATAAAGGATTGGTTATCTAACAGGAAGCAGAGAATAGAGATACATAGCTCATTTTTGGATTGGCTGTAACTTGTGGAGTGCCACAGGAATCAGTGTTGGGGCCTCAACTATTTAAAACATATATAAATGACTTGGATGAAGGGACAGAATGTATGGTTAATAGTTTTGCTGATGACACAAAGATAGGTTGGAAAGTAAGTTGTCAAAAGGACATGAAGAGTCTACAAAGGAATTTAGATAGGTTAAGGGAGTGGATAAAAATGCCCCAGACAGCTCCATGACCATCCCTGGTTATGCCCTGCCCCACCCGCAGGACAGGCCTACCAGCGGTGGCAGCACAGTGATATACAGTCGGGAGGGAGTTGCCCTGGGAGCCCTCAACATCGACACTGTACCCCATGAAGATTCAAGGTATCAGGTCAAACCTGGGCAAGGAAACCTCCTGCTGATTATTACGTACCACCCTCCCTCAGCTGATGAGTCAGTGCTCCACCATATTGAACACCACTTGGAGGAAGCACTGAAGATGGCAAATGTGCAGAATGTATTCTGGGTAGGGGGACTTCAATGTTCATCACCAATAGTGGCTCAGTACCACTGACAAATCTGGCTGGGTCCTAAAGGATATTGCTGCTGGATCGGGTCTGCAACACGTGGTGAGATAATCAACAAGAGGGAAAAGCCTACTTGATCTGCCAGCCGCAATGCACCTGTCCATGACAGCATTGGGAGGAGTGACCTTGTGGAGACAAAGTCCCGGCTTCATATTGACGATACTCTCCATTGTGTTGTGTGTCTCTACCCCACCGTGCTAAATGGGATAGATATTGAACAGATCTTGCAAATCAAACGTGGGCATCCATGAGACGCTGTGGGCTATCAGCAGCAGCAGAATTGTACTTGAACACAATCTGTAACCTCATTGCCCGGCATATCCGCCACTCTACCATTACCATCAAGCCAGGGGTCAACCTTGGTTCAATGACGAATGCAGGAGGGCATGCCAAGAGCAGCAACAGGCATACCTAAAAATGAGGTGTCAACCTGGTGAAGCTACAACACAGGACTACTTGCATGCCAAACAGCATAAGCAGCAAGTGATAGACAGAGCTGAGCAATTCCACAACCAATGGATCAGATCTAAGCTCTGCAGGCCTGCCACATCCAGTCATGAATGGTGGTGGACAATTAAACAACTCACTGGAGGAGGAGGCTCCACAAATATCCCCAACCTCAATTAATGAGGAGCCCAGCAGATTAGTATAGATGAAATTGAAGCATTTGCAACAGTCTTCAGCCAGAAGTGCCAAGTCGATGATCCATCTCAGCCTCCTCCGGAGGTCCCCAGCATCACAGATGCCAGCCTTCAGCCAATTTGATTCACTCTACGTGATATCAAGAAACATCTGAAGGCACCGGATACTGCAAAGGCTGTGGTCTCTGACAATATTCCGGCAATAGTACTGAAGGCTTGTGCTCCAGAACTTGCTGCGTCCCTACCCAAGCTATTCCAGTACAGCTACAATATTGGCATCTAACCAGCTATGTGGAAAATTGCCCAGGTATGTCCTGTACACAAAAAGCAGGACAAATTCAACCCGGCCAATTACCATCCCATCAGTCTACTCTCGATCATCAGTAAAGTGATGGAAGGTGTCATCAACAGTGCTATCAAGTGCCACTTGCTCAGCAATAACCTGCTCACTGACGCACAGTTTGGGTTCCGCCAGGGCCACTCAGCTCCTGACTTCATTCCAGCCTTGGTTCAAACATGGATAAAAGAGCTGAACTCCTGAGATGAGGTGAGAGTGACTGCCTTTGACATCAAGGCAGCATTTGACCGAGTGTGGCATTGAGTAACCCTAGTAAAACTGGAGTTAATGGGAATTGGGGGAAAACTCTCCACTGGTTAGAGTCACACCTAGCACAAGGGAAGATAGTTGTGGTTTTTGGAAGTCAGTCATCTAGCTCCAGGACATCACTGCAGCAGTTCCTCAGGGTAGTGTCCTAGGCCCAACCATCTTCAGCTTCTTCATCAATGACCTTCCTTCCATCATAAGATCAGAAGTGGGGATGTTCGCTGATGATTGTACAATGTTCAGCATCATTCATGATTCCTCAGATACTGAGGAAGTCTGTGTCCATATGCAACAAGACCTAGATAACATTCAGGTTTGGGTTAATATTCGCACCACACATGTGGCAACCAACTCCAACAAGAGAGAATCTAACCATCTCCCCATGACATTCAATGGCATTACCATTGCTGAATCCCCTGCTATCACCAGCCTGGGAGTTACCATTGACCAGAAACTGAACTGGACTAACCATATAAATATTGTGGCTACAAGAGCCGGTCAGAGACTTGGAAGTCTGTGGAGAGTAACTCACCTCCTGAATCCTCAAAGCCTGTTCACAATCTACAAGACACAAGTCAGGAGTATGATGGAATACACCTCACTTGTCTGGATAAGTGCAGCTCCAAATACACTCCAGAAGCTCAACACCATCCAGGATAAATCAGCCCATTTGATTGGCACCGCATCCACAAACATTCATTCCCTCCACCACCGATGCACAGTAGCAGCAGTGTGTACCATCTACAAGGTGCACTGCAGGAACTCACCAAGGCTCCGCAGACAGCACCTTCAAAACCCATGACCACTACCACCTGGAAGGACAAGGGCAGCAGATAATGGGAATACCACCACCTGGAAGTTCCCTCCAAGTCATTCACCATCCTGACTTGGAAATAGATCGCCATTCCTTCATTGTCGCTGGGTCAAAATCCTGGAACTCATTTCCTAACAGCACTGTAGGTGTACCTACACAATATGGACTGCAGCGGTTCAAGAAGGCAGCTCACCACCATCTTCTCAAGGGATGGGCAATAAGTGCTGGCCTGGGCAGTGATACCCACACAGTGAAAGAATATAGAAAAAATAGCATATGGAACATCAAGGGAGGCAATAGCTTTGTGGTATTGTCGATGGACTCGTAACCCAGGGACAAGGGGTAATGCTCTGGGTTCGAATTCCATCATGGCAGATGGTGGAATCTGAGTCCAATAAAAAATCTGGAGTTAAATGTCTAATGGTGACTATGAAACTGTTGTTGATTGTCGTAAAAACTCTTCTGGTTCACTAATGCCCTTTAGGGAAGGAAATCTGCTGGTCTGGCACACATGTGATTCCAGACCCACGTCAATGTGTGTTTCACTCTTAATGCCCTCAGCTAGGGATGGGTAATAGATGCTGGCCTGGCCAGTGATGCCCACATCCTATGAATGAATCAAAACAAAAAAAGGGCAAATGTGAACTTGTCCATTTTGTCAGGAAGAATAGAAAAGCAGCATAAAATGGAGAGAGGTTGCAGGACTCTGAGGTACAGAGGGATTTGGGTGTCCTGGTACTTGAATTACAAAATTTAGTATGCAGGTGCAGCAAGTGATTAGGAAGATAAGTGGAATGTTGGTGCTTATTGCAAGAAGAATCGAATATAAATGTGGAACGTTTTACTGCAGCTGTACAGGGCTTTGGTGAGACCACATCTGGGGTATTGTGTACAGTTCTGGTCTCCTCACTTCAGAAAGGATATAATTGCATCTCTGACAGTTTAGCACTCCCTCATTAATGCACAAGAGTGTCAGTTTGGATTTGTTCTCAGATCTTAAATCCCAAGCAGGTGATTCAGAGTTCCCACAGATGTACGGCTGGCTCTGAGAGTCCATGTGTCTCTGTCATGCTGAGTGATCAACAGCCAACACTGATCTTGCTTGTTAGTAATTGCTGGCTGTGTTGTGTGAGGTAGCATAGGAGGGGGCCAAGGCTGTGAGCAGCAGACAGATCCCATTCAAACTAAAATGTTCACAAGGATTGGAGAGACTCAAATTACTGGGGTACGATTTATGAGTTGATGCTCCAGCCACTGAAAGGATTGGGAATCGAACAGTAAGTAGTCCCTTAGTTCATGGCCCTCTCAATGTTCCTCTTCTAGAATGAAATGGGAAGGTGGAGGATTGGGTGTGTCGATCCCCTTGTTCTGCTGGTCCTTCTTGCCAGCTGAGACTCTGTGCACTATTCCTTGACAGACTGTTCATTGTTCCTCATCTCTGTAGAGCATCAACCCCATCGAATTTTGAGGCAATGTGAAAGGAAGAACTCTATTGCAAAAGGGGTTGAGAGATTCACAGTAGGAAGGAGAGGAATACTGCAATCTCACTGAACAACTCAAACAGGCTAATTGTTTCGCAGTCTTCCTTTGGAGAACAGTGTGATGTACTGGGAGCAACATGAGGCAGCAACATGAACATTCCCTCAATAGTTATCTCTATACCAGCAAATGGGAAGGCTAATCATATACAGGGGATCTTTTTCTAGGCTTACCAATCGTATACTATGAAGGAAGTCACCCACAGCCACCAAATGAGAAACTCCCTATTGGACGTCAAGCCCAAATTCTGGTCTCCGGTCTCCGGATCAGCGTTTGAGCCCGGCACCTTCTGACTCAGAGGCGGATATTACCGCTGAGCCAAAGATACGCTCTGTCAAGCAGGCAGGACAATGGAGACTAATATGGTTAAATTGGCATGTAGAAAGAGAAGTAAGGACAACAGATAGGCATGACACATATGCAGAAAATGAAAGAGATTGGATTATAAAGGTTGGGCACTCTTAGATTAGAGGCAGAGGTGGAATTTCTGTGTGGAGGTGCAGGGGTTCTGATTGAACATTCTAACTTTGGAAGACCCTGACGACATGGGGCTTGGGGGCAGGGCAAAATAACATAACATAAGAACATAAGAAATAGGAACAGGAGTAGACCATTCGGCCCCTCGAGCCTGCTCTGCCATTCAATAAGATCATGGCTGATCTTCTTGTGTTTCAATTTCCCATCTACCCCCAATAACCTTTGATTCCCTTGCCTAACAAGAATCTATCTACCTCCGCCTTCTGAGGCAGAGAGTTCCAAAATCGAACAACCCTCTGAGAGAAAAAATTTCTCCTAATCTCTGTCCTAAAAGGGCAACCCCTAATTTTAAAACGGTGCCCCCTAGTTCTGGACTCACCCACAAGAGGAAATGTCCTTTCCACGTCCACCTTGTCAAGGCCGTTCAGGATCTTGTATACTTCAAATCACCCCTCACTCTTCTAAACAAGTGGAAACAAGCCCAGTCTGTCCAACCTTTCTTCATAAGACAACCCTCTCATTCCAGATATCAAACTAGTGAACCTCCTCTGAACCACCTCCAATGCATTTACATCCTTCCTTAAATAAGGAGACCAAAACCACGTGCAGTCTTACCAAAGCCCTTATAACTGAAGCATAACATCCCTTAGGTGCAATCCCATTTGTAATAAAGGATAGCATTCCATTAGCCTTCTTAATTACTTGGGACAGAATTTTCCCGTAGGCATGTGGGGACGGGCCCCGCACGCCCGCACGTGAAGTGATGCACGGCGACATTGGGCGAGCGTCCCGACATCACTGCATCGTGATATTTTGCTGGGCGGGCACGTAATGGTGTCCGACATGCGCCCATCATTAATTAACAGGCCACCTAAGGCCCTTGACTCACCAATCGATGCCGATTTTTCGGTGACCGTGCAATCTTCGGGTCGGCGCATGGGTGCAACAGGCAGGAGGGTAGGACACATTTGTGTAAACTTCATCCACAGGCGGGATAAGAGGGCTCAGTAGGGTCATGAGTGTGCACAGTCAAATATTGATTTTTTAAAGTTACTGATACTTGCCTGTGTGATCTGCAATACTTCAAAACGCATACCAGCTACTTTTCTGGACTCTTAACCTTCAGGTCAGCACTCTGCAGTGAGTAATCTTTTCTGGGCCTGCAGGTTTCAGGAAGCTTTCCCATAACCTGGGAATGGGAGCTGAACTGTCCACTGGAGGCAGCTCCTCTGAGGAGGAAGGGAGAGCTAGAAGGAGGAGGAGGCCAGGTGTGCACATTCAGCCTCCAGGGGAGCCACCTTTGGGAGGTCAGGCACAGGCACAAGGGGTACACGGCCAAGAGGTAGTCCGAGGTGGAAGGGGCCACAGAAGACGCCACTATCCTGCTGCCAGGGTTTACAGGCGGTGAAGCAGCTACCTCAATGTGACTGAAGTGCAGTGCCAAAGGAGGCTCCGTCTCTCAAGGGAGACAGTCAACTATATCTGTCAGCTGATTGGGCCTGAGATCTCCACTAACTATGTGGGTGGACACTCCATGCCAGTGGCGCTAAAGGTTACAGCTGCCCTCAACTCCTATGCCTCTGGCTCCTTCCAGGGCTCAGTGGGTGATCTTTGCGGCATTTCCCAATCAGCTGTACACACTTGTGTCAAGCAGGTTACAGACGCTCTGTTCAGGCATGCATTGATCTTTATCCATTACCATTGGGACCAGACAAGCCAAGCACAGCGAGCCAGGGGGTTCACAGCCATTGCTGGCTTCCCCCGCACCCAGGGTGCAATCGACTCTTCACATGTGGCCATCAAGGTGCCAGCAGGTGAGCCCGGTGTCTTTGTCAACAGGAAGGGCTTCCACTCCATGAACGTGCAGATAGTTTGTGATCACTGGATGCTGATTTTACAAGTCTGTGCAAGGTACCCAGGCAGCTCCCATGACACCTACATCCTCAGACACTCCCAGGTCCCAGGGATCTCCAGTGCACCAGCCCAGCTGGATGGTTGGCTGCTGGGTAACAAGGGCTATCCCCTCAGAAGGTGGTTCATGACGCCTCTCCGCCAGCCAAGAACAGAAGCTGAACAGTACTACAATAGGAGCCACGCCAGCACAAGGGCTGTGGTAGAAAGAGCCATCAGTCTTCTCAAGATGCACTTCCAATGCCTGGACCACTCAGGGGGCGCACTCCAGTAACCCCCAGATCGAGTGTCACTGATAGTGGTTGCATGCTGTGCTCTCCACAATCTTGCGCTGGAAAGGGGGACCAGAGAGGAGGAAGACGTAGACGCAGCTGCTCCAGATGCACACGATGACTCCAGCAGTGAGTCCGAGGGATAGACGCTGACCCAGGCATACTCCAGGGAGGCAGGGACACCCTAGAGGCATTAAACCAACGAACCTTCAGCTCGCCCACTACATATGGACTATCAGGACAAGCCTGGGCTGTAAGGCTCGATACTCGACACTTAAGTGCAAAATCTTCCAGGTTCGGAACAGTCACTAAGGGCCTTGTTAATAAAGCTGAATGTCCAACAAAGCACTCACTACAGCTTTGGAAACCAAACGCATGTAGAAGGCACCCTCAGCCATGGTGACATATCTTAATTTAATATGTCAAGCAAACCAACTCATACCCAAAAAAAGACAATGGCATTCAAATCAAAACAAATCATAAGGGCCTCATTTCAGGCCAACACAAAAGTACCAGTTAAAAACCCGTGGTGTGCCTAAGATGCCTTATGTTTTCATTTTCGGGTGCTACGTCTTGGTGCTGCCCCATCGCTGGGAGTGGCATCTGAGACAGCCTGCTGACTCTGCTGTCCTGTTGGCCTCAATGACCTTGGTGGTCATCCTCTGGTCCATGGATCCAGTGCTGGCCCCGCCTGGGAGGGAGCTGCCAGTTCCGCTGCTGGCATCTCCCCAGTTGTCACAGCCTCACCGGATTTTACGGTCACTGAAAAAGGGGCGGAGGAGCTGCTGCCCTCACCCAGAACGCCCTGAGAGGTGTCTGCAGAGATGCTGGGCAGCTGCTGCACTGACATGAGGTCACTTCGGACCTCCCTGCTCATTGTGGATGGATGGGCACCGAACTGGGAAAGTTAATGCCCAAACCTTCTCCTACACTGGCACTGACCAGCTGATGTCAATGCCGATGTGAGGGCTTGCTAGTCAGAGCGCATCCCCAGGAAGCCCTGATGGGTCTCCTGGAGGAACCTCTCTACAAGAGTCGCCATTCTCTCCATGGAGGACGCATGGCGCTCGGACATGTGGCTCATTGCTTCAGTGATTGTCCGCGTAGACTCCTCCACCACGGAGACCAAGCCAAGCATAGCCTCATTTATCTCCCCCAGATGCTCCCCCGCACCAGGCCGTATTTCCTGCTGCATCGTGGATGACTCCAGGGGCACATCATCTGGTGCCAACTGACCTTATGCCTGGTCTCCTGCAGATGACTTCAGAGGCACATCATCAGTCCACCGACTGTTTGCGCCATGGGTGCTCTCTGTCTCTGCCAGGTCCTCCAGCAACTGTGAAGTGCCCTCACCCCTGTGCCCCGGGACACTAGCCGATGTTCGAATTCCCACCGAGGCGCTAATGTCTGCGCTGGTGCCTGCCTGAAAGAAATGGTGTGCCGCTGGTGAGACCTCAGGGCCCTCAGGTGTGAGAGGGGGCCTTTGCTGCTCCTCCTCCTAGCCCTACTCCGCTGATACTGAAGGTACAAATAAGGACAGTGGATCAGTTAACGTGGAGACAATGTCAATGTGCATCCCTGTCCCCTCGGTCATTATGTGCTCATCCTTCCATAAGCAATGGTCAAGCCATGTTGCAAAATTTAAAAAAATTAACATTCAGCGCTGCCATGGCTATTGGGGAACAATGGCGACCTCATTGTTGGGCATTATTACTTGGCCGTGGCACCCCAGCATCACCAACACCTGTGGGCCTGGGCGCATGGCACCTCTCCAGATCCAGGGCCCCCTGCTCAAAGCAGCTAAGAATGACAATCTGCGCCTGGCCACCACCAGTCCTCACCCGCTCTGCTGTGTTACGAGCATTCTTCTCCTGAAAATGAGAGACGAGCATTGATTTGTGAAAATTGCACATGAACACTCTTCACGCACGGCCCACCCCAACCAGAGTGGGACATTGCAGGAATTCAGTGCCTTCTTACCCTGCTGCTACCCAACACTCACACAAAGATGTTAGGCCATGCTCCCCACTCTCCCACCCCAAAATTGGACCCATG
This sequence comes from Carcharodon carcharias, assembly GCF_017639515.1. NCBI lineage: Eukaryota > Metazoa > Chordata > Chondrichthyes > Lamniformes > Lamnidae > Carcharodon > Carcharodon carcharias. The sequence goes on along the minus strand of NC_054475.1, from coordinate 78,444,820 downwards.
ATGCCTACATCACGTTAGACACCACGTGGTATATCCTTCCATAACAAGGAGGCGCAAGCACGTGGAGTGCAGAGGGCAGCAGATGATTCGTTGCCGCGCCACCTTGAAGCTCCCCTCCCAGCATCTCATCACCCTGACTTGGACATGTCCTAGAGTTCAAGCACAGCTCCTCCAGGTTGCCCCCAAACAGTCATGTGGAATTCTGTGTAACACATGATGCGGGAGCAAAACACATCTCTTCATCACTCTCTCAGGCTGACCTCAGCATGGGCAATATCTGCTTGCCCACCCAGAGGAGGACAAATTCCGTCAATGATTCAATGCAGTCACTACACTCAGACTTGGGGGGTGGTGGCAGCAGGGGGTAAGCAACCTGCTGGGTTAAATGACCAATGCCAACATGGTAGTCACCCTGCCAGAGTGCGACAAGTCGTTGATGCGTTTGCAACACTGGATCCAGGTGCACTGCACCACATCGCAGGAGCTCACCACCTCCGTCACCTCCTCCCAGGCACATTTCGTCATGCGGGGGGCCTCCTCCTCCCATCCTGGAGAACCAGCACCTCCCGCCGTGCTGCCACCTTCTCGAGGAGGGCAACAAGGCAGTCATCTGGAAAACAAAGGGCACATTGGCCCCCCGCCCTACCCTCTGGCCTGTCCTGTCCCATTGCCTTACCCTACAGCCTGGCCTGCTCCGCTGCCCTACCCTACAGCCTGGCCTGCTCCGCTGCCCTACCCTACAGCCTGGTCTGCTCTGTTGCCCTACCCTACAGCCTGGCCTGCTCCGTTGCCTTACCCTACAGCCTGTCCTGTCCCGCTGCCCTATCCTACAGCGTGGCCTGCTCCACTGCCCTACCCTACAGCCTGTTCTGTCCCACTGCCCTACCCTACAGCCTGGCCTGCTTCACTGCCCTACCCTACAGCCTGTTCTGTCCCACTGCCCTACCCTACAGCCTGGCCTGCTTCACTGCCCTACCCTACAGCCTGGCCTGCTCCATTGCCCTACTCTACAGCCTGTCCTGTCCCGCTGCTCTACCCTACAGCCTGGCCTGCTCCGTTGCCTTACCCTACAGCCTGTCCTGTCCCGCTGCCCTATCCTATAGCCTGTCCTGTCCCGCTGCCCTACCCTACAACCTGGCCTGCTCCGTTGCCCTACCCTACAGCCTGGCTGCTCCGTTGCCTTACCCTACAGCCTGTCCTGTCCCGCTGCCCTATCCTACCGCCTGTTCTGTCCCGCTGCCCTACCCTACAGCCTGGCCTGCTCCGCTGCCCTACCCTACAACCTGTTCTGTCCCACTGCCCTACCCTACAGCCTGGCCTGCTTCGCTGCCCTACCCTCCAAATGGCCTGTCCCACTGCCCTGCCCTCCAGAATGGCCTGCTCATTAGAAGCCCTCTGGTGAGCCCTTCCACTTGCCATTGTTAGCAGCCTTCCAAAGGCTGCCAGCACTTCAGCTAAACAGGCCACCAAGTTCCCATTGGACCCGGTGGATAGTGCGCTCCCGCCGCCACCTGCCCACTCCCACTTTCCTCGGGAGCCGCTCATTACGCTGGGCGGGCCTTAATTGGCCTACCCACGTAAAATGGTGTCATGGACCCGATCGCGGGCTGCGATTGAATCCGTGCCAGCCTGCGCCCGCTCCTGCTCCATTTCCCCCTCCCTGGCACCAACCAGAAAATTCAACACTTGCAGTACCTACATGCTAACTTTCTGCGACTCATACTAGAACACCTAGATCCCTCTGCACCTCAGAATTATGGAGCTGATCTCCATTTAAGTGATACTCTGCTTTTTTATTCTTCCTGCCAATGTGAACATTTTCCCACATTAAACTCCATTTGCCAGGTCTTTGCTCACTCACTCAACCTATCTATATCCATCTGCAACCTCCTCATGTCTTCTTCACAACATACTTTCTTACCCATCTTTATGTCATCTGCATATTTAGCTACCATGTCTTCACTCCAATCATCTAAGTCATTCATGTAAATCGCAAAAAGTTGAGGCCCCAGCACAGACACCTGTGGGATTCCACTCGTCACATCCTGCCAATCTGAAAAAGACTCACTTATGCATACTCTCTGCTTTCTGCCAGCCAGCCAATCTTATATCTATGGTAATATGTTACCCACCACACCATGCACTTTTATTTTCCGTAATAATTTTTGATATGGCACCTTATCAAATGACTTCAGGAAATCCAAGTACAGTACGTCTACAGGCTCCCCTTTCTTGGTTAAACATTCTTTTCCTTTCATATAACCATGCTGACTCTTGCAGGTTGCCTTGAACTCTTCTAAGTGCCCAGCTATAACCTCCTTAATAATTGATTCTAACAACTTCCCCACGACAGATGTTAGACTAACTGGCCTATAGTTTCTTCTTTTCTGCCTCCCTCCCTTCTTGAATTGAGGGCTTATATTTGCTATTTTCCAGTCCAGTGGAACCTTTCCAGAATCTAGTGAATTTTGAAAATTAACACCAGCACATCGACTACCTCATTAGTCACTTCTTTTAAGATCCTAGGATGTAGTCCATCGGACCCAGAGACTTACCAGCCTGCAGCTCCATCAATTTGCTCAGTACCATTTTCCTAGTGATTTCAATTTCACCAAGTTCCTTCTCCCTTTCACCTCCAGATTTGCAGCTATTACTGGAATGTTTTTTGTATCCTCTTTGGTGAAGACAGAAGCAAAATATTTGTTCATTTCTTCCGCCAATTCCTTATTATCTATTATTAACTCCCCATTCTCACTCTCTAGAGGACCAACACTCACTTTACTTACTCTTTTCCTTTTAAAATAACTATGAAACTCTTGATATCAGTTTTTACGTTTCTAGCTAGCTTCCTCTCATACTCTAATTTCTTTCTCCTGGTTAACCTTTTAGCCATTCTCTGCCATTCTTTATATTCTGTCCAATCATCTGTCCTGCCACTCATCTTTGTGGAGTTGTATGTTTGTTCCTCAAGTTTGCTGCTTTCTTTAACTTCTTTAATTAACCACAGATGATGGATCCTCCCCTTAAAATTTTCTTTATAGTAGGGATGTACTTATTCTAAATATAGTAGGGATGTACTTAAATGTCTGCCTCTGCTTCTCTATTGATCTTTCCTCTAGCTTAGTTTCCCAGTTCACTTCAGCTAGCTCAGCTTCCATCCCCACATAGATGCCGTTATTTGAGTTTAAGATACTAGTCTTAGACCCACTCTTCTCCTTTTCAAAATGGATTGAAAATTCAATCAAGGACTAAATGGCATTTACTTGTCTTGGGGTCTCCAGAAACTCTTGTCAAAGTTGCATCACACAAGAAAGAATTATTGTTTGTATTAAGCCAGTTCTCTCCCCTGGATTTTAATGTATTTGAATGCTGACACATTATATTTCTGTCATCTTCCAACTTCTGGCTTCTTGTCAGAGACTGAACTCCAAAACTGAACCTCTCTATGTCTTCTTTCCATATCTGCTTCCTTTTCTTTCCCTTTCTTTCTTACATTGATCTCTTCCTGGGAGCAGGAAAAGGGGATCTGAGCAGACAGTCCCAGCACAGGGCAATGGGTGAGCAGCGTCCTTCCCATTTCTTTTTTATGTTTGGCTTCAAGTTCTCTTTCCCTCACTCAATCCCCCCTGCCCTCCTCTCCCCCGGCCCAGGGGTTTGTATTGACAATGGGCAGCTAAATAATGGAGGTGAAGGGTGCTGTAACATAGTGTGTGGTGGTGTCTCAATGATGCAATCTTTAAACTTGCATATTAAAAGTGAACCCTTTATTGTTAGCCTTTAACTATTTGCAAATCCCAGGTTACTGACATGCATGGTGCTGTTATCTCCATGCAGGCTGGTTCCAGAGTGTTCTCACCAGACTGTTCTCTCAGTCTATTACCATGTGAGTCTATACATCATACTATGGATGATGCTATTCTCCAGCCCCATGCTAACCCTTGCTCTGCTGAGAACCTTTATATTACAGTGGTATGCAGGCACATACACCATTATACAACATCCCCCCTTACTTTGCCAAAAAGAATTTCCCTTCCAACAGGGTATGAAGGGGTTTAGGAAGGGGCACGCAAGGAGACAGGGATTTACATTGGAGTGAGATGGAGACCAAGTGAGTAGTGAATTAGGTTCACGTGGTAAGCTTTGGGAAGTCCATTTCAGATTCAGCTATAGATTGTTATATAGTTATATAGTTAGGCTAGCTTGTTAAGTAGAGAACTGCCTGGAGTGGCAGTTATCTTTCAATCACCTGAAAACAGTTTGTTCAAGTGGTGTTAATTACTGTAGCAGAAAGCTAAACTAGCTCATGACTCATCAGAGGGTCTATAAAAAAGACAGGCTTTTCAAATTCCATGGTCAGTAAAGGGCACGCGAGGATACAGGCGACTATGCCGGAGTGAGATGGTGGATGAGTGAGTAGCGAATTAGGCTCATTTGGGAATTCAATGCACGGGGAGAAAGAAGTGTGGTATACATAGGAATTATACTAAGTCAGGAACAGAAAAGGACCTGGGTGTAAACCTCACTTTCAGAGATTAGTTTGAAAAAAAATCGAACAGTGACATCACAGGAACATCGTATGTTAATTATTTGGTAAGAAACTGCAATTGAGAGTGTCTTTAAATAGCTGTAAATTAGAAAATTGTATTATTTTTAAAGAAGTAGCTCCTTAGATTTAAGTAAGAAGCACTTGGAATAAGGAGAAGTCAGGGCCAGTAACGTAAAGTAATATAAGTAAGCCAAAGTAAAATGAAGTTAACGTAAGGGAAGTAAAGTTAAGATATGGCAGGACAGCTCGGTTGTGTGGAATGCGTGCCATTATTATATGGGAAGTCATGGACAGTAGTGGTTATGTAGACAACTGCATGTGCAGCAAGTGCTGTCAGCTGCAGAAACATGAGCTCTGGCTTTTGGAGCTTGAACGGCGGCTGGAGTCACTGTGGTGCATTCATGAGGCTGAGAGCTACATGGATAGCACATTCAGAGATGTGGTCACACTGCAGGTAAGGAGCATGGAGGCAGAAAGGGAATGAGTGACCACCTGGCAGCTCAAGAGAACCAGGCAGGTAGCGCAGGAGTCCCCTGGAGTCCTTCTCGCTAATCATTATTCTGCTTTGGATACTGGTGAGAGCATTGTTTACTCAAAGGAATGCAGTCCAAGCCACGTTTGTGGCATAAGAAGTGGCTCGGCTGTGCAGGAGGTCGGCGGGGTGGTGTGAGGGGGTGGTGGGGAAGAAGAACGAAAAGGCAATAGTGACAGGGGATTCATTAGCTAGTGGAACAGAAAGGCGTTTCAGCGACTTGAGCCTAACTCCATGTTGCGTCCCTGGTGCCACGGTAAAGGATGTCACCAAATAGCTGCAAGATATTCTTCTGGGGGAAGGTGAACAGCTCAAAGAAGGGCAGGACTGGCATTAAATATTCCTGGGTATAAGGTGTTCAAGATATATAGGACAGGAAGAAAAGAAGGAGGGTGACTAAGGAGAGCATAGCAGCGCTGGAGAAAGAAGATGTCCCAGAGGGTTCAAGGACAGAATCAATTTGGCTAGAGCTAAGGAACAAAAAGGTGCAATTACATTGCTCGGTGTAGTCTATAGGCCGTCAACTAAAAGGAAGGATGTAGAGGAACCAATCTGTGGGGAAATTACAGAGAGGTGCAAACCTTATAGAGTAGTTTATAATGAGGGACTTTAATTACCAGAATATAGACTGGGATAGTTGTAGTGTACATATGAATATAAGAACAAGGAACAGGAGGAAGCCATTTGGCCCCTTGAGCCTGCTCTAGCATTCAATAAGATCATGGCTGATCTGATAATAACCTCAAATCTGTATCTTGCATACCGCTGATAAGCTATCACCCCCTTGCTTACCAAGAATCTGTCCACCTCTGCCTTAAAAATATTCAAAGACCCTGCTTCCACCACTTTTCAGGAAAAGAGTTCCAAAGTTCACAACCATCTGAATGAAAATAAATCACCTCATCTCTGATTTAAATGGGTGACCTGTTATTTTTAAATAGATTCTCCCACAAGAGGAAACGTCCTCTCCACATCCACCCTGTCAAGACCCCTCAGGATCTTATATGTTTCAATCAAGTTGCCTTTTATTCTTCTAAACTCCAGCGGATACAAACGGAGCCTGTCCAACCTTTCCTCATAAGACAACCTGCCCATTCCTGGTGTTAGTCTGGGAAACTTTCTCTGAACTGCTTCCAACACATTTACATCCTTCCTTAAATAAGGTGACTAGTACTGTACATCGTACTCCAAATGTGGTCTTACCAATGCCCTGTACAACTGAAGCATAACCTCCCTACTTTTGTATTCAATTCCCCTCGCAATAAATGATAACATTCTATTAGCTTTCCTAACTACTTGCTGTACTTACATACTAGCCTTTGTTGATTCATGAACTAGGCCCCTCAGATCCCTCTGCATCTAAGAGCTCTGCAATCTCTCACCATTTAGATAATATGCTTCTCTTTTATTCTTCCTGCCAAAATGGACAATTTCACATTTTCCTGCATTAAACTCCATCTGTCAGATCTTTGCCCACTCACCTATGTGTGTGTGTGTAGCCTCCTTATGTCTTCCTCGCAACTTACTTTCCTACCTAGCTTTTTGTCATCAACAAATTTGGCAAACATCCCTTCATCCAAGTCATTTATATAAATTGTAAAGAGTTGAGGCCCCAGTACTGATCCCTGTGGCACATAATTAATTACAACTTGCCAACCTGAAAAAGACCCATTTATGCCTTCTCCCTGCTTCCTGTTAGCCAATGAATCTTCTATCCATGCCCATATGTTACCCCTATACCATGAACTTTCATTTTTGCAATAGTCTTTGATGTGGCACTTTATCAAATGTCTTCTGGAAATCTAAGTACTGTACATCCATCGGTTCCCCTTTATCCACAGCACATGTTACTTCCTCAAAGAACTCCAATAAGTTGGATAAACACAATTTCCCTTTCACAAAACCATGTTGACTCTGCCCGGTGATCTTGAGCTTACCCAAGTGCCCTGCTATAGCTTCTTTAATAATAGCTTCTAACATTTTCCCTATGACAGATGTTAAGCTAACTGGCTTGTAGTTTCCTGCCTTCTGTCTCCCTCCCTTTTTCAATAATGCAGTTACATTTCCTATCTTCCAATATAATGGGACCTTCCCCAAATCTACGGAGTTTAGGAAAATTAAAACCAGTGCATCAACTATCTCACTAGACACTTCTTTTAATACCCTAGGATGAAGTCCATTAGGACCTGGGCTGTTGCCAGCCCACAGCTCCAACAATTTACTCGGTACCACTTCTCTGGTGATTATAATTTTCCTGCCTTTCTCCCCCACTTCCATTTCCTGGTTTATAGCTGCTTCTGTGATGTTACTTGTATCCTCTGTAGTGAAAACTGATGCAAGATGATCAATTCATCTGCCATCTCCTTGTTTTCCATTATCAATTCTCCAGACTCACTTTCTATAGGTCCAGCCCTCACTTTGTTAACTCTTTTTTAAATATTTATAAAAACACTTACTGTCTGCTTTTATATTTCTGGATAGCTTTCTTTCATACTCTAATTTTTCCCTCATTAATCTTTCAACCATTCTTTACTGTCTTTATATTCTGTCCAATCTCCTGGCCTTCCACCTGTTTTTACATAATTATATTATTTTTCTTTAACTTTGATACTATATTTAACCTTTCTAGTTAACCACGGATGGCGTGTCTGTCCCTTGGACTTTTTCTTACTTGTTGGAATGTATGTATTCTGTGCATTCTGAAATATCCCCTTAAATATTAGCCACCATATCTCTACTGACTTATCCTTTAACATAATTTGTCAATTCACTTTTTCCACCTCAGCTTTCATGCCCTCATAGTTGCCCTTATTTATGTTCAAAAACTTAGGACCCACTCCTCTCTCCCTCAAACTGCATGTAAAATTCAATCGTATTATGGTTTCTGCTACCTCGGGGTGCCTTCACTATAAGATCATTAATTACTCCAATTTCAATGCGCAATACCAGGTCTAGTATAGCCTGCTGTCTGGTTGGCCCCAGAATGTGCTGTTCCAAGAAAGTATCCCAAAAACATTCAATGTACTCCTCATTTGGGCTACCTTTGTCCATCTGCCTTTTCCAGTTTATATGTAAATTAAAATCTCCCCTGATTTTCACCGTGCTTTTCTGATAAGCTCCCTTTATTTCTTCCTTTATGCTCCGCGCTACCATGTGATTACTGTTTGGGGGCCTGTACACAACTCCCACAAGTGACTTCTTGGCTTTACCATTTCTCATCTCTACCCAAACCGTTTCCACATCCTGGTTTCCTGAACTTAGGTCATCCCTCTCTATTGTGCTAATACCATCATTAATTAACAGAGCCACCCCACCACCTTTTCCTCACTTCCTGTCCCTCATAAATATCCTGCACCTTCAATATTCAGGTCCCAATCCATGTCCTCCTGCAGCCATATCTCCGTAATGGCTAGCAAATCATAATTATTAATTTCTGTGTGCTCTCAGTTCATATCTGTTTTGTTTCAATTGCTATGTGATTCAGATACAGAGCCTTTAGTTTTATGCATTTATTATTTTTATAGCCTCTAGTTTCATCTGTTGATTTACTGTTAGATTTGTAGTCTCTATCCCCTCCTGTCATGATCTGTTTTTCATTTCCCACATTAATAGCTTTCTCTTTTGCCTTGTGTCTACTCTTTGGTTTGCCACACCTGTCCAGATTTGATCCCATGCCCCTATTATTTAGTTTAAAGCCCTCTCCACTCCCATAGTTATGCAGCTCGCAAGAACACCAGTCCCAGCATGGTTCAGGTGTAGACCATCCCAGTGGTATATATCCCACTTTCCCCAGTACTGGTGTCAGTGCTGCACAAACCGGAACCCATTTCTCCCATACCAGGCATTGAGCCACACATTCATCTCTCTAATCTGATTTTTTCTTTGCCAATTTGCATGTGGCTCAGGTAATAATCCAGAGGTTATGACCATTGAGGTTCTGCTTCTTAATATGGTGCTTAGGTCTGCATACTAACTATGCAGAACCCCCTTCTTCGTCCTGCCTGTGTCATTAGTACCTACATGGACCACAATGACTGGGTCCTCCCCCTCCCACTGCAAGTTCCTCTCCAGCACTGAGCAGATATCCCGAACCCTGGCACAGGGCAGGCAACACAGCCGTCTGGGTTCACGCTCTTTGCTACAGAGAACAGTGTTAATCCCCCTCAGTATAATGTCCCCTACTACCATTACATTTCCTGTACCACAGTGTCATGGTCAGTTTGCTCATCCACCCTGCAGCCTCCACTCTCATCCAAACAAGCTGAGAGAACCTCAAACCTGTTGGATAATTTCAGAGACTCACACTCCTATGTTCCTACCCTCTGAGTCTCCTTGCCTGCCTCACTCACAGTCACACTCTCTTGTCCCTGACCACTGGCCAAATCAGAAGACCCTGTCCTAAGAGGTGTGACTACCTCCTGGTACAAAGGATCTAGGTAACTTTCCCCCCTCTCTGATGTGTCGCAGTGTCTGTAGTTCAGCCTGCAGCTCATAAATTCTGAGCTGAAGCTGCTCAAACTTCAAGCACTTAGTGCAGGCATTTGAAGTTGACCTCTTAACAATGCACTCAGCTTCACTGCATTATTTTGTTGCTACTGATAATTCCAATGCAACTTTTTCTGAAATTATATTCAACATCCTCTATAGCTCCTCATATCTTTCCATGGCTACATATTGACTCTTCAAGGAGTCTTTCAGGATCATAACATATTTGTGTGGCTTTTCTGCCTGCTGTTTTGCCCAGCTGTACATCTGGTTGAGTTATACCAACCCCTTCTTTGATTTGCTGATTGAGGAAGCGAGGATCATTATCTCCTCCTGGTACCTTTGTGCCATCTCTGAAAGTTGTTTGTTCAGACCTCAAACAGCTTGGTCCATTGAAGACCAGTTTAGCATGCACTTTCAAAGGTATATATTCAGCTTGAATCTTGAGCTTCAAATTTTCCAGTTCAGCTCTGATGTTAACATTTTCCTGGAGAACAGCTTCATTTACTTTTTGCATGTTTTGCTTCTTTTGAGTTACCTCAGCTAGCTTTATTTCATGCTTAGCCACCTGCTTACTCTGCAGAGCCATCTGCGCCCTACGCTCTGGGGATATTTGTTTCTGTATCTCTGGGGTTTCTTGCTGCCTTCGGTGGAGTTGCCCTCCCTCTGGGGTGTCTTGTTGCCCTCTCCATGGATTCTTTTGTTGCCCTTAGCCCTTGATTGGGAGTTCCCTCTCCCTTCCTTATTACCCTCAGCAGATGTGCCCTTTCTGTGGCGTCTCTTACAATTTTCTGTCCATGGTTGCTTTCTTTTCTTGTGATTAAAGCTATAAATTGTGTTGCCTCTTTAAGGCTGTGGATGAAGTAGCACTTTTTTTACAGAGGCTGTCAGCGGCTGTTGGCTTTCTGTGCTGTAATATTCCCACGTTGTTCAGGTTTCGGCGGGCTCCCCAGAATTGTGACTGCTTCGTTGTTTGGTAAGCTTTCTGCACTTGTAAAACTTTAATCTTGTTCAAAAAACCAATCAGCAGCTGTTTATTTTTTAAACCCCTCAGTCCATTTTTGTTTGAATGTCCCATGTTTTGGAAGACTTGGCAGGCACGCACTCCGATCAGGGCCCTTTTTTAACTTTTAAAGCCACAGCACTTTAATATAGCTGAATTTTTTTCTGGTTGATTTATTTTTCTCCAGGCCCTCTTCTTTAGGGTTTTGATCCGATTTGGGGCCTTTTTTTCTAACTTAAAGTGACAGCGCTTTTCTCCTCCGCACTGTCAGCCCTTTGTGTTTTCTTTCAGGTAACTTTCTCTCTTTTCTAGCAGATTCTTCTTTACTCTGCAGTTTTTCTTCTTAAACTTTTGACTCTGCCAGCCAACTTTTACGTGTTTGTTTTTTTTTTCTAAACCTTTGTATTTAGTTGCAGCTCTCTTTTAGCTGCCCTCTGGATGCTGAGCACTTGCAACCAACTATTCTAAACTGTAAGTACAGCTACGTTTTTGTATTTTTGCTCACCATCTCATGAACTGTGTCACTCAGGTTCTTGCAATTTTCTGTAATGGACTTCCAATCAATCTGATGGATTCCTCACTTCCAAGTCTATAGTGAAGCTTCTTCAACTTTTTCTTCAAGTGTTCTTCTTAGGTTCACATCTCTAGTTAAGCTTCAGTTGCTTGTAGTTTTTCATACCTTGGGATGCTGTTCTAGGTTCATGCATTTAGTTGCCACCTTTCATATCACCATTATCATCATGTCGGGTTATGCTACTGTCTTTGATGTGATACATTTTAGGAGCTCACACTGCTGCCAACCATGTTGTAATATGATGGTGTCTCAACCATTTGATATTGAGACTTCTATATTTAAGCATGAACCCTTTATTGTTAACCTTTAACTAGGGGAAGGCAGTGGTGTAGTGGTGTTTTCACTCGATTAGTAATCCAGAGGCCCAGGGTAATGCTCTGGGGACCAGGATTTGAATTCCCACCATGTTAGATGGTGAAATTTGAATTCAATTTAAAAAAAAACTGGAATTAAAAGTCTAATGATGAGCATGAAACCATTGCCGATTGTTGTAAAAACCCACCTGGTTCACTAATATCCTCCCTTTAGGGAACGAACTTTGCCATCCTTATATAAAAGCAAATTACTGTAGATGCTGGAAATCTGAAACAAAACAGAAAATGCTGGGAAAACTCAACAGGTCTGACACACCTGTGGAGGGAGAAACAGAATTAACATTTCAAATTTGTATGACCCTTCTTCAGAGCTAAAGAGAAGTAGAAATGTGATGAAATTTATATTGTTTAAGTCGGGGGAGGGGTGGGTGGAGCAGATGAAGCTGAATAGAGGGCCAGTGATAGTTGGGGTCTAAGGAGAGATTGACAAAGATGTCATGAACAAAAGGACAAAGGGAGTGTTAATGGTAGTGGTAAGGGCTAAAAAAAGGTGCTAATAGCGGCAAAGTAAGAAAACAGAATGTAATAATAGCAGAACAAGCATAAGGACTCTGAAAAGAACAACATGAACAAGTAGCAGATGGCCCTTGTGGGGGTGGGGTGAGGAGAGGGGGCGGTGGGGGGGAGAAAAAGGATCGAAAATAGAATAAAATGGGGGTGTAAAAAAGAGGGATAAAACAATGAATGAATGAATAAAAATTAAAATTAAAGTAAATTTAAATTAAGTAGATAAAGAAATTAAAATGAATTTTGAAAAAAGGGATAAAAAAGGGGGTGAGGATGGAGGAGAGAGTTCATGGTCTGAACTTGTTGAACTCAATATTAAGTTCAGAAGCTGTAAGGTGCCTAAGTCAGAAGATAAGGTGCTGTTCCTCCAGTTTGCATTGAGCTTCACTGGAACATTGCAACAGGCCAAGGACGGACATGTGGGCATGAGAGCAAGGTGGTGTGTTGAAATGGCAAGTGACAGGAAGGTCTGGGTCATGCTTGCGGACAGACCAAAGGTGTTCCGCAAAGCAGTCACCCAATCTGCGCTTGGTCTCTCCAATATAGAGGAGACCGCATTGGAAGCAGCGAATGCAGTAGACCAAATTGAAGGAGGTGCAAGTGAAGCACTGCTTCTCCTGAAAGGAGTGTTTGGGCTCTTGGATAGTGAGGAGGGAGGAGGTAAAGGGGCAGGTGTTGCACCTTCTGCGGTTGCGTGGGTCTGCCATCCTTACTTGGTCTGGCCTACATGTGACTCCAGACCCACAGCAATGTGGTTGACTCTTAAATGCCCTGTGAATGGCCTAGCAAGCCATTCAGTTCTCAAGGGCAATTAGGGATGGGCAATCAATGCTGACCAAGCCAGCGATGCCCCCATCCCATAAATAGATAAAAAGAAAATTACAGTTCCCAGGATACTGTCATGCATGGTGCTGTTACCTCCTTGCAGGCTGGTTCCAGAGTGTTCTCTCCATCTATAACCATGTGGCTCTATGCATCATACCAAGAGCATACCCTATTTTCTCCAGTCCCACATTAACCCTTGCTCTGCCGCGCACCTTTCCATTACAATGGCATGCAGACAAAGGGGACTCAGCCTCAGTGCTTTTGAGCCTCATTTACTTTGACCAGGTGAGCTGTGGGATGTGAAACAAGTCTCCATATATGGCAGAGAAACCTGGGAAGAGCTGCCCAAAGAAGGTAAGTAGTGGAGGGGTTGGGCAGTAGGGTGGTGGGGAGTTCACTGACGGTGGTGCTCTTGGGCAGCAGTGATCCGGAGGAGTGGAGGAAGGTGACTATGTCCATTCCAGTTTCTTTTATATGTGGAGTGAGTTAAAAGCCCTGTGTTCACCTATAGAGGAACTGGCTGGAGCTCTTCCCTTGAGAAAAGAGAAGGCTGAGAGGAGACCAGATATGAGGGCTTTGGTAGAGCAGACACAGAGGAGATGTGTCCCCTTGGGTTTGAGACCAGAACTAGGGGCCATAAATAATAAATAGTTACGCATAAATCCAATAAGGAATTAATGAGAGAATTTTTTACCCTGAGTGGTTAGAATGTGGAACTCATTACCATGGGGAGAGGGTTGAAGTGAATAGTATAGATCCATTTATGGGAATGACAGCAAAATACTGCGGATGCTGTAAATCTGAAATAAAAACAAAAAATGCTGGAAAAACTCAGCAGGTCTGGCAGCATTTGTGGAGAGAGAAACAGAGTTAACATTTTGAGGCCGTATGTCTCCTCTTCAGAATTAACGTTAACTCTGCTTCTCTCTCCACAAATGCTGCCAGACCTGCTGAGTTTTTCCAAAGTTTTCTGTTCTTACTTAATTTAAGAGGGAGCTGGATAAACACAAGGGAGAAAGGAATAGAAGATTGTGCTGATAGGGTCAGTAAAGCCAGGTGCGAGGAGGTTCATGTGAAGCATAAAGACCAGCACAAGATTTTGGGCAGGATGGCCTGTTTTTAAACTAAATATTATGTAATAAAGACTTGTTGGCAGTTTATACCATCTACCCATTAGAATCAGCTGGTATAACAGCCTGTTATTTCCCAAAGGATTACAGACTCAACGTCTTCTTACGGCAACAGTGGAACGACCCTCGGCTGGCCTACAACGAATACCCTGATGAATCCCTTGACCTCGATCCCTCCATGTTGGATTCCATCTGGAAACCTGACCTATTTTTTGCCAATGAGAAAGGAGCGAATTTCCATGAGGTGACAACGGACAACAAACTGCTGCGGATCTTTAAAAATGGGAATGTGTTGTACAGCATCAGGTGAGGGGTGGCATCTGGGTAGAACTGACCTGGAACTACCAGCAGGCTCATAACAGTGTTAGGTCTCAATGAATAATGAACTGATATCAACAACAATCAGTAAATAGAGGATTAGTGTGGAGACTCTGGAGGACTGGGAAGGCTGGAGGGTAATTTAATACTGTTTCTCAAAATCAGGAAGGGTTTCATAGATTAAATAAGGAGAAGAGGAGGTCTTGTGGTGCAATGGGTAGCGTCCCTGCCTCTGAGTCAGAAGCCCCGGGTTCAAGTTCTGCTCTGGGACCTGATGGCCATGGAAGGTGCATTCGTAATGTGGCCAAACAAGTTGAGTATATACCTGTAAATCTTTCCAACACACGCCAATGGCAAGCAGTAAGAGCAGGAGATATCCCTGATCAGCCATCCCTGTGATGGAAAAAAATTGGAGCCTCTATCATCATTATCAATAGTTCTAGACTACAACATGCATGTAAAAGTGTCCATTTCCACAGCAACTCAGACTCTTTGGAGACCCGGTTGGTTCAGTTGGCTGAACTGCCAATGAAGATCAGATTGCTGCCGAGCACAGGGTTTGATCCCTGTTGGCTGGGGTGGATATGGGACAAATATGGATTGTGGTGCTGTGGTCAGACCTGCCTTCAGGCAAAGAATTCAAGAAGAAATACAGTGATGTTGTAACAGTGTAGGGGGAGCTTTACTCTGTATCTAACTCCATGCTGTACCTATCCTGGGAGTGTTTGATGGGGACAGTGTAGAGGGAACTTTACCCTGTATCTAACCCCGTGTTGTACCTGCCCTGGGGGTGTTTGATGGGAAAGTCGAAGGAGCTTCCCATGTCATCCCAAGTGGCTGCTTCACTGCCAGAGGTGCTATCCTCCAGATGTGATATTAAACTGATGCCCTAGCTCCGAAGTGATCACTAGAAATCCCTTGTTACTATTTGCACTATAAGGCAATGCTGTCCTCCTGGTGCCTTGACTTATCATCTTCCCTTAGGGCATTGGCCGATTCATGATTTTGCTGTGTTAGTAATAAGCTGTTGTAATCATCTAACTGAAGAGTGTGAAACATGCTGCAATGTTCCTGGGAGATGCTAAAATATAAATGCAAGTCTCACTTTTTTGTAAATTAAGCTTTCTACACTGTGAAGCTGCAGGAAAATTATTCCATAAAGATCTGGATTAGAACATAAGAACATAAGAACTAGGAGCAGGAATAGGCAATTCAGCCCCTCGAGCCTGCCCCGCCATCCAATACGGTCATGGCTGATCTCATTTCGGCCTCAACTCCAATTTCCCACCCTCTGCCCATAACCTTTCAACCCATTACTAATTAAAAATCTGTCTACCTCCTCCTTAAACTTATTCAGCGTCCCGGCATCCACTGCACTCTGAGGTAGTAAATTCCACAGATTCATGACCCTTTGAGAAAAGTAATTCCTCCTCATCTCTGATTTAAATCCACCACCCCTTAGCCTAAAACTATGGCCTCTCATTCTAGAATGCCTAGGGCTGACATTGCCTCTTTTAATAATTATAGCTAAATGATTTCAAGGGCTGTGCATCTTTTCCCTGCAGTGAGACATTAATATCTAACAGTGTGCACAGGGCAGAGATATTAATGTGATGTTTAAACTATAGGTAACTCAAAGCCACTACGCATTAATAACACAGAGTACTCACCCTCTGATATCAATCTATTTATCTATTTTGGCTGCAGTTTATCAATGCAACATGGTTTCTTTTACTTACAACAGTGTACAATCTGCTCTTCCTCCTTTCACATGTACCCAGTTAACATGTTAACATATAAACCTCTCATCAGTTGCCAGTTTGCACTCAATGTGAATGAATGTTTCTGTAGTCCCAGAGGACCATAGGCATCTCTCTCATTAGAGAGAGATGACTGGTGCTGAGTCGGAGCGTTAGTACTGATGGAGCCATGCACAGTCAGAGGTTCAGTACTGAGGGAGTGCTGCACTGTCAGGAGGGTCAGTACTGAGGGAGCACTGCATTGTCGGAGGATCAATACTGAGAGACTGCTGCACTGTTGGAGGATCAGTCCTGAGGCAGTGCTGTACTGTCAGATGGTCAGTACTGAGGGAGCGCTGCACTGTAAGAAGGTCAGTACTGAGGGAGCACTGCAGTGTCGGAGGGTCAGTATTGAGGGAGTAGGAAGTTAGTAGTGAGGGAGTGCTGCACTTTTGGAGGATCAGTGCCGAGGGAATGTTGCACTGTCGGAGGCTCAGTACTGAGGGACTGCCATACTGTCAGAGGGTCAGTACTGTGGGAGTGCTACACTGTCAGAAAGTCAGTACTGAGGGAGCACTTCACTGTCAGGGGGTCAGTACTGAGGCAGTTTTGCAATGACAGAGGGTCAGTACTGAGGCAGTGCTGTACTGTAAGATAGTCAGTACTGAGGGACTGCCATACTGTTGGAGGGTCAGCACTGAGGGAGTGCCGCACTGTTTGAGGTTCAGTATTGAGGGAGTGCCGCACTGTTTGAGGTTTAGTACTGGGGAAGTGCCGCACTGTTGAAGCTGCTGTCTTTTGGGTGGGAAATTAAACCAAGGCCACATCTTTCTCACTGTGGATATAAAATATCCCTTGGCACTACTTCGAGGAAGATCAGGAGAGTTCTTTCTATTGCATAGAACACAAGTTATTTTAAACATGTTCTTGTATCCTTACAAATTTTTTTCAGAGACATGAGGCAACTTGTCATCCTGTCACCTGACCCTTGACCCCTGAGACCGATGTTGCTCAGATTCTTGTTTGTTGAACTTTTACCTCCGAACCTATTGAGGCGTCACCTGTGATGATAAATTAAAAACAACCCAAACCATTTGACTACGTCACATGTTTTCTGTTGCCCGCAGGCTCACGATAATCCTTTCATGCCCCATGGACCTGAAGAATTTCCCCATGGATGTTCAGACATGTGCCATGCAGCTAGAAAGCTGTGAGTACTCAGGGTTCCTGAAAGCCTAGGATATATCTCTGCATGAACGCTGACTTTCGGTCCTCATTGTACTGGCCATTGGGGCCGTCCTATCCTGTTCATTTGTTTATTTGTTCTGTGTTTGATTATGTGAGCCTGGTAACTGATCCAAGCTCACTGTGCCTGATTGGTAAAGCCTGGGTGCTGATTCAGAACAAAGTAAATGGACACCACAAAAACTATTCAAAGCTGAGCTGGGAGGATGGTGTGAACACTTTAAAGCATTTTATAAAACTCTATAAATAAAGTTCCTGCACATTTATAGACTGCTGTCATCTCTGCATAGATCCAAGATATAAAATATACAACACCTCCCCTTAAGCCTCTTTGCCACTCACTTTGTCGTATTTCTACAGGATAGTTGTACCTAACACTTTAATCATCTCTCTCTTTCTTGCTCTTGCTTGGTCTCTCTCTCTCTAGTTGGTTACACGATGAATGATTTAATATTCGAATGGCTGGAGACAGAGTCGGTCCAAGTAGCGGAGGGTTTAACACTTCCACAATTTATCCTGAATGATGAGAAAGACCTGGGATACTGCACCAAGTACTACAATACAGGTGAGAGGATCATGGCAGTTAAACTGTCATTCATTACAGAGAATTGCCATCTTCAGAGCTAGGCAGATGCCGGAGCACACTGTGAAAAAGTGGTCTCCATTTTACATGGGGTCAATGATGGACAGGAACAAAGACCTTTGCTCCATCCAGCTTGTCCTACATGACTGCAATGCCTTGTGAATCACAATATAAACACTTCCCACTCCACCAAGACGATGTGATCTCCTGGCAGAGGTGAGAAATTTAGATAAAAACTCATGGCAATTAGGGGAAATAAAGATCTGCCTCATTCCTCTCTGACATCATACCCATTATTTCATAGCAATAAGTAATGCTGAGACATCAGGAGCAGCTTGATACAGTGATATTAACCCTCCAACTGTCAGTAGGTACAAAGAGATTCAGTATATCTGAGCTGGCTACTATCTTTTTTAAGTTCATTGCTTTTATTTATTCTTTGGGTGTTACTAACATGGCCAACATTTGTTGCCCATCCCTAATTGCCCTTGAACTGAGTGGCTTGCTCAGCCATTTCAGAGGGCAGTGAAGAGTCAGTTACATGTAGGCCAGACCAGGTAATTCAGCCAATTCACTTCCCTAAAGGGGCATTAGTTAACAATGGTCTTCTACATCAATCAGTGCTAGTTGTTATGATTGCCAGATTTATTAATTGATTTTAAATTTCACCAGCTGCTGTGGTGGGATTTGAACCCATGTTGGGGAGGTATTAGCCTGGGCTTGAGAACTTCTAGTCTAGTGATAATGCCACTATACCACCACTTCCTCACAAGTCAAAATGGAAAGAGGGATGTCACAGGATGGAAGCAGGCCATTTGGCCCAACTCAGTTTGTGTCAGGGTTTGACCTCTGTTCCTCAGAATTATGTTTACCCATGCTATTCCCAGATGCCTTTAATCCCTTTTTCCTTAACCCCACTCCCACCACCCAATAGCAAACAGGGGTAATTTTTCACCCCTGCTGCCTAGAATGTGATCTAACAATTGAAAGGAACATCTAGCATCTCGATTCCACTGACAATGTAATATTCTTATCAGAACACAGATGATTCTGCAGCACTAATTCAGAGGAGGGGAAGCCAAAGTATTAAGATGACATTGGAGCTGGGAATGGTACACGTGAATGGGCTGGAATTTTCCGGCCCGACCACCCCAGCCAGAAGCCCATTGACTTGCGGCGGGTCTGGAAGATCACGGTGGCGAGCGGATGCGGAAAATCCCACCCCTGGAGTGGATGCCATTGGATGGGAATGCAGGAGAAAGAATTAGACCCATATCGCATATGAGCAGATCCAACAATATAGAGGTCCAGTGTTACTCACAGATAGAACAGGAAATGTTCTAATGCCAGTCACCATCCATTTTTTTTAAACATTTATTTGTTTTTGGGATGTAGGCCATTATTGCCCATCCTTTGCCAGCATTTAAAAGTCAACCACATTGGTGTGGGTATAGAGTGACACTTAGGCCAGATCAGCAGATTTCCCTCCCTAAAGGGGATTAGTGGATCAGATGGCTTTTTAACAACAATCATTTCATGGTCATTATCAGACTTTTAATGCCTAATTTTTATTGAATTCAATTTTATTGTGGTGGGGTTTGAACTTAGCTTTCCAGAGGATTCCACTGGGTTGCTGGATTACTCATCTAGTGACAATACTACTACACCACCACCTCCCCATTGTAATGGAAGGAAAATCATGGATTGTGGACCTGAATTCACAGCTGCTGCTCCCTGCTGGAATGGCTGTTCCTCGAGTCCTCACTCGGAGTCACAGTCCTGTCCAGCAAAGCTCCACTCCTGGTGCTCCATCTTGCTGAACTTTTCATTCAAATTTGGGCCCTAAGTGTCAAGGTCAATCTCTCCTGGGTCAGGTACAGTGCGGGTTATAAATAAGGAAGAACGTAATTGCATTTATTTTGCACCTTTCATGAACTTAGGCCATTCCAAATTGCTTTACAGCTGATGAAGCATGTTTAAAGAGGTGAGAGTGCTGCATGGAGCCATGATTGCCATCTGGAAGGGAGAGGTATCCACGTCTGCAGAGAAAGGTATCCACATGCCTCAACAATGCACTGCAGCAGGTCAAAAGGAGTGTGTCCCTTCTGCATCATTATAATGTTTTGATTTCCTCTTTTGGGAATGGGACTGACTGGATTGCTCTACAGAGAGCTGACATGGACTCAATGGGCCAAATGGCCTCCTTCTGTGTCACAGTGATTCTTTTATCAAACCTAACTTTTCTTCTTACATCAAAGCACCCAGAATATCTGCCTCTAATTCAATTAATTCTCACACACACATACACAAAAACATATAGCCACATAGACACATCCCACTATTACTTTATTTTACAATAAATTCCAATAATATTATGAGAATTATCATATCTTCCAGACAGTATCTTACAGTTTACCAGTTTATTGCTGAGGTGATGTAGAAGCCAGTCCCTGTTTTTTCAGGACTGTGTCAGAGGATATGCCACAGGATGTTGGTGTTCTTGAGCACACAATTATGCCCAGGCATGTTTATAAACTTCTTGAACCTTTGTCCAGCTAATGGACTCTGCTTTTAATTTTTAATCCGAACTTCATAAGTAAATCACTCCTGTTAATCACCCCTTATTTATAGCTGCATCCCTTCGTAGAATGTGGGGGGGTGTGGGTGGTGTTGGGGAGGTTAGTGGTGGGCGGTGGGGGGGGTGCGCGGTGGTTGGTGGTGGACTCTGCTGTTAATCACTGAACTACACCAGAAATTAACAACGGGCCAATACTGGGGTAAATATCCAGGTAAATATCGCACGAAAGGCTTAAATGGAGACATTTTCAGAAAGGTCCGGACAGCACAAATCTGCCCATCAAAAGTTCAAACTTCCCAGGCAATTACTGTGCATGTCTGTGGGTCAGGGCTTTCACTGGATCCCAGCCTGCAATAGTAGCAAACGATTGAACATTCACTGCTTGTTGGCATCAGCAGATATGTCCCACTGTTTGTCCAAGTTCTGAGGAAAGGTTAAACATTGATTCTGTTTCTCTCTACAGTTGCTGCATGACTAGCTGAGTATTTCCAGCATTTTCTGTTTTCATTGTGAATTTCCAGTATCTGCAGTATTTTGTTTATGTATACCTACTGCCTCTTCTGTGATCAGCCAGGTCTATCCAGAACAGAAACCAATAGTTCCTTATGATTCAATCAGTGTTTAAATAGTGAGTGTATGGACTGGGCAGTAGATGGTTCAGTATGTAGCCTTGTTGATTATGAGGTGTGTTGATGTGAGCTACATTGTAACATTGTTGAATGGTGTTTCTTTGTGTAATGTAGGCATGTTCACCTGCATTCAGGTCAAGTTCCACTTGGAGAGGCAGATGGGCTATTATCTCATCCAGATGTACATCCCCAGTCTCCTCATCGTCATCCTGTCCTGGGTCTCCTTTTTGATCAACACGGATGCTGCACCAGCACGGGTTGGCCTTGGGATCACCACCATCCTCACCATGACGACACAGAGCTCAGGCTCCAGGGCCTCACTCCCAAAGGTCAGTACAAAATCAAGCAACGATATCTCATTGGTGGAAAACACCAGATTGTTTTATCATTTAGCACTTTGCTGCTATTGGATCTTACTGTGCACAAACTGGTTGTAGCACTTCCTATATTACTACAGTGTGTACACTTTAAAAGCACTACGTTGGTTATAGGGCACCTGAGGTCATGAAAGATGCTATATAAATAAAAGTTTATTTTTTTTTTAGGTATGAATATTAAGCCTTTCATTTTAACTGTTCACAGTGCAATATCAGCAGAGCAAGAGACAAATTGGCTGTGAAAGAAGTCATTAGGATACTTTTGCTAACTTCCTTTTCTATATAGGGAAAGCAGAAGGAATTTCATGACCAACTATGGCAAGGCTTCATTGGGAATCATCACCAAAAATGACATTCTTTCATTCTGGGTTTTAGGTTTTTCTTATTCTTTCATGGGAATCATTCTTGTAGGTGTCGCTGGCTGGGCCAGCATCATTACCCATCCTTAATTCCCCTTCAGATGGTGGTGGTGAGCTACCTTCTTGAACCGATGCAGTCTACGTGGTGTAGGTACACCCAAAGTGCTGTTAGAGAGGGAGTTACAGGATTTTGACCTAGCGACAGTGAAGGAATGGCGATATATTTCCAAGTCAGGATGGTGAGTGACTTGGAGGGGAACTTCCACTTGATGGTGTTCCCATCTATCTGCTGCCCTTGTCTCTCTAGGTGGTACTGGCCGTGGATTTGGAAGGCGCTGTCTAAGGAGCTTTGGTGAATTCCTGCAGTGCAACTTGTAGATGGTACACACTGCTGCTACTGTGCGTCGGTGGTGGAGGGAGTGAATGTTTGTGGATGGGGTTCTAATCAGAGGGCTGCTTTGACCTGGATGATGTCAAGCTTCTTGAGTGTTATGGGAGCTGCACTCATCCAGGCAAGTGAAGAGTATTCCATCACACTCCTGACTTGTGCCTTGTAGATGGTGGACAGACTTCGGGGAGTACGAGGTGAGCTACTCTCCATAGGATCACCCAGCCTGTAACCTGCTCTTGTAACCACAGTATTTACATGGCTGGTCGAGTTCAGTTTCTGTTCAATGGTAACCCCAAGGATGTAGGGGATTGATCCATAATAATCCCAAGGAGATAGTTAGGTTCTCACTTGTAGGAGATAGTCTTGGCCTAGTATTTATGTGGTGTGAATATTATTTGCCACTTATCAGAGCAAGCTTGAATGTTGTCCATTCTTGCTGCATGCAGGCACAGACTATATCCACATCTGAAGATGGTGCTGAGCATTGTGCAATGATCAATGAACATCCCAATTTCTGACCTTAGGATGGAGGGAAGGTCATTGATGAAGCAGCTAAAGATGGTTGGGCCGAGGACACCACCCTGAGGAGCTCCTGCCTTGATGTCCTGGGGTGCAGATGATTGGCTTCCAACAACCACAATCATCTATCTTTGTGTTGGTGTGATTCCAGTCAGTGGACAGTTTTCTCCTGACCCCCATTGCCTTCTGGTGCCCCACTTAGCCAAATGCTTCATTAATGGCAAGGTCAGTCACTCTCACCTCAACTCTTGAATTCAGCACCGTGTCCACGTTTGGCCCGAAGCTTTAATTAGATATGGCGCCTGGTGGTCCTGGTTGAACCCAAACTGAGGATCATTAAGCAGGTGACTACAAAGTGCTGCTTGATAACACATCTTCCTTCACGTTACTGATAATTGAGGGTAGACAGTGTTACACCCACATGAGGAGGGGTGAAATGAGTCCCCAGTTCTCCCACTCCAGGTCTGACCATAACAGGGTTTTTTTGTGAATTTGGAGAGGGTATGCTTTGCCAATTCTGTAAGAGTCCCACTATTTAAACTTCTAGGTTGTAAAGAATTGGTCAGAGAGGTTTTCTTTAGTTAGACAAAGAACAAGACTAGTTTATTGAAACAATTTGTGGAACTAAAAAAAAACAGGTTAATTGCAACCACCATTCATACATTACACACACACACACACACACACACACACACACACACACACACACACACACACACACACACACACACACACACACACATACACACAAGTACAGATGACAAAATAAGAGGATAGACGTATAGGACTTTTACAGTTAATGAAAAATAAAATGGAGGAGTATAGGGTTAGCTGTTCCTTGGCTGGTCTTGATGTGGTGGTCCCACATGGTGGCCATTTCATTCAGCTGTCCTCCTGGGTGTAGTTACATGAGCAGAATTTCATATTTATTTCCAAAAAAATCACAGTCGCAGTTGGTTTCTTTGCAAATGAGCACAGAACTTCCGAGAGAGAGACACAGAGAGGCACACAGCTTCAAGCAGCCTTTAAAAACAAAAAACTGCGGATGCTGGAAATCCAAAACAAAAACAGAATTACCTGGAAAAACTCAGCAGGTCTGGTAGCATCGGCAGAGAAGAAAAGAGTTGATATTTCGAGTCCTCATGACCCTTCAACAGAACTGGGTGAATCCAAGGTTAGGGGTGAAATATAAGCTGGTTTAAGGTGGGGGGAAGGGGGGTGTGTTGAGTATGGGGGAGAGAAGTGGAGGGGGGTAGTGTGGTTGTAGGGCCAAACAAGCAGTGATAGGAGCAGATAATCAAAAGATGTCACAGACAAAAGAACACAGAGGTGTTGAAGTTGGTGTTATTATCTAAATGAATGTGCTAATTAAGAATGGATGGTAAGGCACTCAAGGTACAGCTCTAGTGGGGTTGGGGGGGCATAAAAGATTTAAAAATAATGGAAATAGGTGGGAAAAGAAAAATCTATATAAATTATTGGAAAAAACAAAGGAAGGGGGAAGAAACAGAAAGGGGATGGGGATGGAGGAGAGAGTTCAAGATCTAAAGTTGTTGAATTCAATATTCAGTCCGGAAGGCTGTAAAGTGCCTAGTCGGAAGATGAGGTGCTGTTCCTCCAGTTTGCGTTGAGCTTCACTGGAACAATGCAGCAAGCCAAGGACAGACATGTGGGCAAGAGAGCAGGGTGGAGTGTTAAAATGGCAAGCGACAGGGAGGTTTGGGTCATTCTTGCGGACAGACCGCAGGTGTTCTGCAAAGTGGTCGCCCAGTTTATGTTTGGTCTCTCCAATGTAGAGGTCTGCATTGGGAGCAACGAATGCAGTAGACTAAGTTGGGGGAAATGCAAGTGAAATGCTGCAAACACTTCTTTCAAGTGAAGCAGCATTTTACTTGCATTTCCCCCAACTTAGTCTACTGCATTTGTTGCTCCCAATGCGGTCTCCTCTACATTGGAGAGACCAAACGTAAACTGGGCGACCACTTTGCAGAACACCTGCGGTCTGTCCACAAGAATGACCCAAACCTCCCTGTCACTTGCCATTTTAACACTCCACCCTGCTCTCTTGCCCACATCTCTGTCCTTGGCTTGCTGCATTGTTCCAGTGAAGCTCAACGCAAACTGGAGGAACAGCACCTCATCTTCTGACTAGGCACTTTACAGCCTTCTGGACTGAATATTGAATTGAACAACTTTAGATCTTGAACTCCCTCCTCCATCCTCACCCCCTTTCTGTTTCTTCCCCCTTCCTTTTGTTTGTTCCAATAATTTATATAGATTTTTCTTTTCCCACCTATTTCATTATTTTTAAATCTTTTATGCCCTCCCACCCCCACTAGAGCTGTACCTTGAGTGCCCTACCATCCATTCTTAATTAGCACATTCGTTTAGATAATATCACCACCTTCAACACCTCTGTGTTCTTTTGTTCTTTTGTCTGTGACATCTTTTGATTATCTGCTCCTATCACTGCTTGCTTGTCCCTACAACCACACTATCCCCCTCCACTTCTCTCCCCCATACCCGACCCCCCCCACCTTAAACCAGCTTATATTTCACCCCTATCCTTGGATTCACCCAGTTCTGTTGAAGGGTCATGAGGACTCAAAATGTCAACTCTTTTCTTCTCTGCCGATGCTGCCAGACTGGCTGAGTTTTTCCAGGAAATTCTGTTTTTGTTCAAGCAGCCTTTGTTCAGTACAGCATTGTCATTTGTTCCCTCTCCTGCTAGGTAAGGGATCCTTAGAAAGTACCTTTCTGGCTGTATATTCCAGAGAAATTCTATTAGTTCATCTCTACTTTAGTTATTGTTTCAGAAGAGGTAATTGTATTTTGATGTGCCATCTCAGAAACATTTGAAAAGTCTAAGGATGATGTGAATCAACAGGGGATTGAGGCCCTCATGCTCCCCAGAGGGTCAAATGTCTGTTTTTCATTCTACCTGGTGGAACATGTGATTACGAGTAGTGTAGCAGTCTGAGCAGATTTATCATTAATTCTAGAAGACCCCAGTTTTTTTTAACCCAGACCCAGTCAGAAAAAGAAAATTTAGAAATTGACTCTTCAAAAACCACATTCTTGTAACAACTGATGAGGCAGAAATTGACGGAATTGGATTTGTCCTTTTTGTGGACAGGACCTTCCTGAGCAACCTTCCACATAGCTGGCTAGATGCCAATGTTATAGCTGTACTAGAAGAGTTTGGCTAGGGGCGCAACAAGTTCTGAAACACAAATCTTCAGCACTACTGCCGGAACGTGATCAGGACCTGTAGCCATTGGTGTATCCAGTGCCTTCAGCCATTTCTTGATATCACATGGAATGAGTCAACAAGTCTAAAGTGATGTTTGGGACTGTTATAACATGGCAGATGATATGTGCCAGGCGAACCAAATCCATAAGGGAAATTTGGCCATGCTATCACAATGGTTTTGCAATTTGTATTTATTATGAGAAGATGTGTGTACTGAATTTAGAAGTAATGAGTCAACTAAGACCTTTAGAGATTTTAAAAATTAAATTAAGATATTTAAATAACAAAAGAAAGGATTTCAAGCACATACATAAGACTATGATTACTTAATACTATAATAAATCCTAAAGTTTCTAATTAACCTGACTCCCAGTTACATATCCCCTTTAAGGCTACAATCCAAAATAGATTTTAAATTTAAAAAGCAAGCCAGCAAGTTACTACAGCACCCATTTGACAGTGGAATTCCCAAAGGCTTTTCCCCAACTTTAATTACTGGACACAGAAGACTTATGCACAAATGGCTGGAAGCTTCCCAAAGGCTGTTTCACACACACTTGTTAGATCTTACATGGCACCCCAGCATAGCCTTTCATTCCCCTTTATGTATGTTCCTCTTTCTTTAATCTGTAAATGCCATTGTTCCATATGTATTTGGAAATGTACTGCTCCCATAATATAAAAACTTTCATGTTGCGAATATTGTCAGTAACCTTTGGGGAAAATAAACACACTGCTTGGTCTTGCTTATTTGTCTAGTTGTAAATGTCTTAACATCCCTTTGAAATCCAAACAACTCCTTCACTTATCTAAAAATGCAAACTTCCTTCACACCTTTTATGCTAAGGCCTCATCCATGTTTACTCATTAGTATTTCAAATAATTTTTTACACCTAACCTCTTTTGATCTTTTTAAGATTGCAGTCTACCTGACTCCAAATGTAATTAAATCACAAAGGCAGCACCATCTATACTCACACTCATGAACCTACTTTACAATAAATCATAAAATAATATTATGAAGATTATTATACTTTCATAACAGCGACCTCAGAAGGAGGCCAAGATGAATCATGCTCTCAGCACTCATGCTTGCAAATGGCTGCAAATACATCATCCTTGTCTTTTGCACTGATGTCCTGGGCCACGATCATTGAAAATGGGCATATTCATGGAAGCTTCCTCCTCCAGTTATTTATTTAATTGTCCACCACCATTCACGACTGGATGTGGCAAAACTATAGAGCTTTGATCTGATTCACTGGTTGTGGGATCACTTAGCTCAGGCGATGACATACTGCTTCCACTGTTTAGCATGTTTATAATCCCTGTGTTGTAGCTTTACCAGCTTTGAATCACTGAATTCCCTTTTCCCTGATTTATGCCATTCCTTATCACCTCCCACACCTGCTAATGTTCCTCAATCCTTGACAAGCTTCCCTCAGTTCCCTCTGTGCCGTGAGATGTTATTGTCTGTTCCAGTTTGGGATTGTGTTCAGTCTGGTTAGGGGAAAGTTAATTGAAGTGAATTTAATTTCCTCATATATGTCACAAAGATGGTGCCCACTCTCTCACTTTGAAAAGTATGGGAACTTGGACATTAGTTTATAATGAATTGCGAGTACTGCTTTCTGTGTAATTCCTTGAGGCAAGCTGCTGAAGTGGTGTTAGACCCTGGGTTTGCATTTCCTTTAATAAAGCCTCTATTGATTGCCCTAGTGAATTTGGTCAGAGAGTTGCTCTGCCATTGGTAACATTACCTGAAGTGCGATGGAAAGATCTCTTCATATGTGTACATTGATTCTCAATCTCTGGGGTGTAGCAGGCATGCCCAGAGCCCAATTATATCAATACTCATCCTCTCCCCTCCCCAGAGAGCAGTTGCGACATCTGCTGTTGAGAGTGGTGACTGGCCATTAGAGCCAGGAAGACGATTCAAAGGATACCTACTCTTGTGCTGATTTCAGACTCAATACCTCAATCAGAATTCCTGATTGGACATGATGCTGTAGGGTTAAGAAGGAAGAAAGTTAGCCAGCGTTTCTGCACCATGTTGCCACCCAATGCTGCAAGTTGCAGGTATGTGAAGACTGGGTGAACTCAGGTGTGATGCACCCTATGGTCAAAAGTCAGCCGCACTCTCTTACCTTAGCTCAACAATTTTTAAATGCCTGTACTGGGCGTAAAATTCTGTAAACCATCATGAGCTGCATGTAATGGCGACCTTTGTTCTGACAGGTCTCCTATGTTAAAGCTATCGATATTTGGATGGCTGTCTGCCTTCTGTATGTCTTTGCTGCGCTACTTGAATATGCAGCAGTCAACTTCGTGTCCCGACAGCACAAGGAATTCATGCGGCTTCAAAAGAAACAGAAGCGGCAACAGAGTGCTTGCATGAGTTTGTCTTGTTGGTTCTACATCTTAACTGTTTGACCTTTGCAGCCCCATTTAACCTTTTGTAATGCCTGTTTGTTTAAGATATTAATAAACTTTCAGAACGGGTGCTTAATTGGTAAATTGATGAAGGGGTGCCTTTTGTCGGAAGATTACTGAAGTCATATGCTGCTGAGATAACAAAGTCCTAGATGAGTTAGTGGAGAAAAGTGATACTAGGATCCAGCCACACAAATCACTAAAAGGTTAACAAACCATAAAAATACAAATCAAGTCCTAATGTTAATATTTAAAGGAATAAAATTGAAAAGCAGAGAAGGTACATTGAATTTATATAGAACCTAGGTTAGATCACATTTAGAATACTGAGCTCAGTTTTGGTCTCCATTTGACAATAAGGATAAAGAGGCACTGGAGAAGGTGCCAAAATGATTCGCAAACATGCTACTAGAACTGCAACGTTATAATTATCAGGAAAGATTGAACACTTGAGGCTCTATATTACGGAAAGGAGAAGGCTGAGAGGTGACCTGACCAAAGCCTTTCAAGTATTAAAGGTTTTTATAGGGTAGACTTAGAAAAAATGATTTATTTTGTGGGGACAATCAAAACTGGGAGCTCTAAATATAGAATAGCCACTGATAAATCTAATAAAGAATTCAGGAGAAACTTTACCAGAGAGTTGTTGCAATATGGACAGTGTCAGGACAAAGGGATAGATGGATATGTTGATTGGGTGCTGATGAAATGGGGTGGGGGCAGGCTCTTGTGAAGCATAAATTCCACCATAGACACTTGGGCAAATGTTTCTGTGCTGTAGATAGTCTGTAATTCTATGCAATATGTAGGGTAAGTCGAATTGACTTACTAGTTCCCAAGCCTTCTACTCCATTATAAGTCAGCTGCCCTTTGCAGCTTCCAATCCATTTTCCTTTCCCCCCTCTCTCCCCAACTTCAAAACCCCCCATTGATCTATGCCATTCCCACGTCCTTTGACTTTTCCCCAGTGCCTGTCTTGTTAAAGTGTTTCGGTGTGCATGGTGCCTTTGTAAAAGCTCGGTGGAAAATTAGGTAGTTGCTTTTTTTTTTAAACTTTCATCTTTGGTTTCAAATCTTTCCATGGCCTCACCCCTCCCTATCTCTGTAATGTCTTCCAGCCCCACAACCCTCCAAGATATCTGTGCTACTCGAATTCTGGCCCCTCGCACATTGCCAATTATAATCGCTCCACAATTGGTAAATATGCCATCAGCTGTCTGGGTCCTACGTTCTGGAGTTCCCTTCTGAAGCATCTTCACCTCTGATCACTATACTTCTTTAAGATGCTCCTTAAAATCAAGCTTTAGGTCATCTGGCTTGATATTGCCTTATGCAGCTTGGTGTCAAAACTTTCTTTGATTAGTACGTGAAGCCGCTTGGGATGTTTTATTATGTTAAAGGTGTTATATCCATACAAGTTGTTGTTTTTGGTAAGTGACATGTTTAAATTTAAAAGCAAGTATATATCACTGAATTAACCCATAAACCTGCAACAAGGATAAGATGACAAGGATCGTTATTCAGCCCATCTAGCTGATCCTTCCTTGGATCCCCCAATCATAGGTCCTGAAAACCTTTTCTGCCACTATTCAAGTGTCTGTGCAGTGTTTATCAGAGGTCCTTTATTACTGTGTTGCACTCTGATTAGATGCTGTATTTGGGTAGATATTGGGGCAGATTTTGCTGGATTCAGCATTTCATAACATGCTCCATTATTCACACGTATTCAGGCAGGTTAACGTTTTACACATTTTTTGCCCATTATGTTGCTGGGAATACAAGCTGGTAACAGTGCTACAAGGGCAACAGGGCATCTGGGACCTTTGTGAATAATAGCACAAACACTGTCTCCCTTTAACCGATGAGATTTAAAGATTGAGAATGAAACAGAGGATGGACTGAGAAGGAGGTGGAATGAGAATGGTGAATTCAATGTCAAATCAGATACAGAGAGAAATAAGGAGAGGGAAAGAAGAAGGATTAGAAGAGAGAAAAAGGGACTGGTAATGTAAGAAAATAAAGTTAAATTTCAAATCTGGCACTTTAAATTTTCTATAGCAACTTAAAATTGGAAAATTGAGATTCCACAGTTATAATTGTTCACGTTCTGGGCCAGAGAGGCTAATTGTAAGTCATTCACAATTTTCATAGAGTTAAGCATACTTACACTGTTCATCACCAGATTTACCTTTCTGTGGTGAATTTATTGGACAATTAATGTACAAATACAGCAACTTAATGAAAATCACAGGGAGGTGAAGAATGAGATGCCATTTTCATGAAACAAATTGTGAAACCGAACCAAGCAACCGCAACTTCTGACAATTGCTGACCTTGCCACAAGTTGTTGGCCAATTTGTGCATTATTAGTGACTTGCATCATTCAGATGCCATTATATTTTCATCAAAATCTGGCCCATTCTTTATAAAATTCTTCATTGTTTCATAGTTTGTTATTGTGAGATTTGAATTCTTGATCTTGGGGTTACAAACCCATAACCACTTGGCTATTTAGGCCAAGCCTATAAAATTCTTCATAATGTCAGGCCATGAAGTTCCTCTCAAGTGGGGCCCAACTGATGATCAATGGACTCAGCCCCAGTGGCAATTCACCAAGAAATGTTCTATACAAACTGACCATTCCCAAATTGCCTGAAAGCAGCAGGTGAAACGTATGAAAGGATCTAACAAGATGCACCAGTACTAATGTCTCTCTTTAAGTGCTTTGGATTAAGGGGCAATTTGGAAGGATAATTGCTTCCTTCAACTTAATTCTGGTTTGGGTGTAATTGTGGGATTACTGTTGGTCTAATTTGGGTTGTTCTGTTCTGGTATGATAGCCAAGTGGTTATGGTACTGGGTTTGTAACCCCAAGATCAAACGTTCAAATCTCACAATGGCAAACTATGAAACAATGTAACTTCATCTGAAACAGATGGAAACAGGTTTACTCAAAAGAGTATCAAGAGTTCAAATCTCACAATGGCAAACTGTGAAACATGTAACTTCATCTGAAACAGATGGAAACAGGTTTGTACTCGAAAGAGTATCAAGAGTTCATTTTCCTAACGATCTCGTGGAGGTAATTGTGGATTCAGTTGGTTTCCTGGTACTGAGGAGAGAAGGTGTGTGGTGTTGGTGTTGCTGCTCCTCAGTGTTTCAACTGTTTCTGCTGCTGCCTTTGGGGTTGTTGCTTCTGCTGTGTGCTGCTGCTGCTCCTGCACTTGAGGGTGTTTGCTGCTGCTGCTGGACCTGCACTTGAGGGTGTTTGCTGCTGCTGCTGGACCTGCACTTGAAGGTGTTTGCTGCTGCTGCTGGACCTGCCCGTGTGGAGCAAAAG
Organism: Carcharodon carcharias; assembly: GCF_017639515.1. Classification (NCBI taxonomy): domain Eukaryota; kingdom Metazoa; phylum Chordata; class Chondrichthyes; order Lamniformes; family Lamnidae; genus Carcharodon; species Carcharodon carcharias. Next base: position 78,413,080 of record NC_054475.1, on the reverse strand, counting down.
GAGAGAGAGGGAGAGAAGAAGAACAGCTTCTGTTGCTACAGGACAGGAAGGCCAGGAGGCCAGGACTGTGTCTGAAAACAACATCCTAGGTGGGTGTCCAACATTATTGTTTGTGTAAGGTGGGGGCAATAAAGGACTGTGTTTTGTAGGGGGAGGAAAGAAGACTGCAGGAAGGTTTGGGGAAGGAAGAGAGGGGGGTGTGTGGTTAAAACCACCATTCTGCTACTCCCCCCGCCCCACCCAGCCCTTTCCCAGTAAGGCCAGCGGTGGCTGGTGAAGACATCGCCTCCCCCTGCAAGAAGATCATCAGGCCCCCACCCAACATCCACCTTTCACTGGAGACACCCACCTGGACTCTTCCCTTTTCCCTCCTGTGCCTCCCTGTCCTTCACTCCTCTCCCTCCTCTCCTCTCCTGTACAAAAGGGGGAGGTTATTACTACCTCCCTCCCTAGGGAGGAACATTGTATATTTAATAAAAAAAAAATATATATATATTAAAAAATATATATAATTTAAAAAAAAAAATGGCCAATCCTTCCCAGGGTGGGCGTGGCTCTGGCCTTAAAGCCAGTTCAACATCTCCTGTGGCCGGGCCCTCGAGGGCTAATGTGGAGGCGGCTTTGTCACCGGTGGCAGGGCCTACAAAAAAGACTTATGCGGGGGTGGTTGCTTCTGCAGCTCCTGCTGCTCCCGCTGCCCTGTCGCCATTCCGTCTCCTCACCAGGGCCCTCGGGGTAAAATGCTACGCTCACCCTGAGATGACTATTGAGGCCTGCGTTAAGGCTATGGCTGGGGTTGTCGGCCCCTCAGCCATTGTCGCGGCCTCAAAGATGTATGGGAGGGCCATCTTTTTCTTGAGGTCCGAGCGGGCGGTGCGGCTCGCCCTGCAGAAGGGGCTCACTGTGGGCGGGACTTTTCTGGCGGTGGATCCCCTTGAGGCCACCGCCCAGAGGATTGTTATTTCAAATGTCCCGCCCTTTATACCATGTGGGCTCCTCCTCCCCCACCTTAATAAGCTGGGGGAGGTCAGGTCGGGGGTTGCACCAGTCCCGCTCGGCCTCAAAGACTCGGCCCTCCGCCACGTGTACTCCTTCCGGCGCCAAGTTTTCGTCCGCTTGGCCCGGGAGGAGTGCCTGGAGGGGGCCTTCTCAGTTAATTTTGAGGGGACCGCCTATCGGGTCTTCTGGACCGCGGAGGGTGTGCGGTGCCATGCCTGTAAGGAGGTGGGGCACGTAAGAAAGAACTGCCCCGCCTCCAAGGCCACGAGCCCCACCCAAGCGGCCGCGGCTGGCACCGCCCCTCCTCCCCCCGCCACCACTCCATCTCCCTCCCCGCAAGGGGAAGCGACCCCGGCAGCAGCTGCCATCTCGGCTGCCGGTGAGGCGGGGGGAGAGCCCCCGCGCCGTAAGAAGGCGCGGAGGAAGACCCGAAATTTGGAGGCGGCCCCTGAAACGCCCCAAACCCCCCAAACACCTGGCAAGCACCGGCTCGGGGGAAAAGACATCATCCGGCCCCGGCGTCGTGTCCGCGTGTGCTCCCGGGCCCGTGGGTGCTAAGGCGCCGAGTGCTGGGCCCGGCGTCGTCCCTGCGCGTGCTCCCGGGGCCGGCGGGGAAAGGACGCGGGACCCCGAGCCGGGGTAACTAACACCCAAAACCCAGAGGGTGGAGTGTCCGGAGGGCTGGACAAGGAGGAGGGGGCCTCGGAAATGGAGGTCTCCCTAGCCCCCAGCCTGACCCGGAAGAGACGTCACGCTTCGGAGGAGGAGGTGGGCGACTGCCCAAACTGAAGAAGTTGGGTGTGTCCCTTCCCCGATGAAGAGGTGGTGGCGTCTCCACCCAGTAAAACCTTGCCCTGCCCTCTGGGGGAACCCGAAACTCCTACCCCTACCACTGTTCCCCCTACCAGTCTGCTGCAGTCCCCTGAACAGGACCCCTCGGGGGTCACTGAGGGCACCTCCCTTGAGGTGGTGTCCATCTCCAGTTCACTTAACACCCCTGAGGTACCTTCTGGCTCGTCGGGGGACTGCAACTTTGAAAATTTAAAAAATATAAATGCGTCATTGGGTGGCGGCGAAAAGGAGGGCCTTCCCGCTCCCTCCCAAACCTTGACACCGGGCGTCCTATGTTTAGGTCAGGAGCTTGTCCTGAGCTCCCCGGACGACCCGGTGCCGGGAGGAGAGCGGGCATCAGAACTGCCGCTGCCCTCTGGCCCAAAAAGTTTAGAGGAGACCAGAGAGGACTCCTCTGGCCTTGATCCTGGGGGTGGGATCGAGGCACAGATAGAGCCAGCTGGCAGCTCCGACTCAGCCCCTATACTCAATGTGGGGGAGGGGTCGGAAGCTGGAGGCGACGACCCTGGAGGAGGACGAGGTGTCGTGGTGAGCGCTGGAGATTACGCTGAGTCGCTCTCAAGCGAGGCGGTGGATCCCCTGGTGCCCTCTACTGACTCCCCCCTCATCCCCCCAAGGGAACTCCGGGACTTTTTGGCGAGTCATCGCGGTCGCCGAGACAGGGTTCAGTTGGCCTTGGACCGGTGGCATTCTTTTCCGCTGGTGTTCTGGTCCACTCGCGAGGCTCTCAAGTCTCCTGAGTTGGATAGGAACGCGCGGCGGAGGGTCCAAACGTTTCTCGCTGGGCTCCTGAAGGAGAGGAAGGACTAAAAAGTCCTCTTCTTCTTTTTAATGACTTAAGGTGAAGATTTGATGTACCTTTGACAATGAAGACGACTATAGCCAGCCTCAACATCCGCGGCAGCAGGGCCGCACAGCGCAGGTTCCAGAACTTCTCGGTCCTCAGGGACGGGAAGTATGCGTTGTGCTTCCTGCAAGAAACCCATACCGTTCCGGGAGACGAAGCCACGTGGCTCCTGGAGTGGCGAGGGGGGGTCTACATGAGTCACCTAGCCTCCAATTCTGGCGGGGTGGCTATCTTGTTGGCCCCGCATTTTCAGCCGGAGATCTTGGGGGTCAAGGAGCCGGTGCCAGGCCGGTTGCTGCACCTGACTGTGCGTCTGGGGGGGGCGGTGCTTCACTTTGTGAATGTGTACGCTCCCCTGGGCACGCAGCAGCAAGCGAGCTTCTTTGAAGAAGTGTCCACTCATCTCGGCTCCATCGACGCTGGCGAGTGCATCGTCCTCGGGGGGGATTTCAATTGCACCCTCGGGGTCCGGGACCGTCACGGTACCCCGCACTGCACGCGAGGTGTGAGTAAGTTGCGGGACCTGGTCAGGTCCTTCGACTTAGTGGACGTCTGGCGAAATCTCCATCCTGACTCCAGCGTGTTCACCTTTGTGTCACCTGGAGTCGGAGCGTCCAGACTCGACCGCCTTTACGTTTCGAAGGCGTACGTGTCCTGCGTTCCGGCTGCTTCTATACAGCAGGTTCCGTGCACGGACCACCGTCTGGTGTGGGCGGAGCTCACTTCGTTCTGCGCTCGGACGGGGTCCGCGTACTGGCATTTTAATAACCTGTTGTTGGAAGACCAGCGGTTCCTGGACTCGTTCCGTCGCTTCTGGGCCGGCTGGAGAAGGAAGCGGGGAGGCTTCCCCTCCTTGAGGCTATGGTGGGACGTGGGCAAGACTCACGTCCGCGTTTTCTGTCAAGAGTACGCGAAGGGTTCGACAAAGAGACGCAAATCCAGGGTCGAGGAGTTGGAGAAGGAGGTGCTCGACCTGGAGGCACGTCTCCGTCAGCCCGACGCGGACCCGGCCCTGCGGTCGGTGTACGATGAGAAGAAGGGCGCGCTGCGGGACCTGCAACTGGTCGGGTCTCGGGGCGCGTTCGTGAGGTCGCGGATCTGTTTCCTTAAGGAGATGGACCGTGGCTCTCCCTTCTCCTACTCACTGGAAAAAAGGCACGGGGTCCGTAAGCAGCTCTTTACGCTGCTGGCCGACGACGGATCACTTGTCTCGGATCCGGAGGGCATCAGGGCCATTGCCCGAGATTACTACACTGCCCTGTTCTCTCCGGATCCGTCCAGTGAGGAAGCTTGCAGAGTTTTGTGGGAGGACCTGCCGCAGGTCGGCCCGGAGTGCGCCGGAAAGCTCGACTCCCCTATAAGTCTGGGGGAGCTGACCGGCGCACTCGACGGTCTTTCTAGGGGCAAAACCCCGGGACTAGACGGGCTGACCGTGGAGTTCTTCAGGGCGTTCTGGGACGTCTTGGGGAGCGACTTCGCGGGGGTCCTGGGGGAGAGCATTGCTACCGGGGAGATGCCCCTTTCGTGGCGCAGGGCCGTGATTGCCCTGCTACCGAAGAAGGGGGATCTCCGCCTTCTTAAAAACTGGCGCCCGGTCTCCCTCCTCAGCACGGACTACAAAATCTTCGCCCGAGCCATGTCTTCTCGGCTCGGCACCGTGCTGGACCACATGATCCACCCTGACCAGTCCTACACCGTCCCGGACCGAACCATTTATGATAACATCCATCTGGTCCGGGACATCATCCACCATTCCCAGAGGGCTGGTCTGTCGAGCGCCTTCCTGTCTCTCGATCAGGAGAAGGCGTTCGACAGGGTGGATCACGAATACTTACTCGGAACTCTGCGAGCTTTCGGGTTCGGGACGCATTTTGTCGCCCGGATCCGACTTCTGTACACCTGCCGCGGAGTGTCTAGTGAAGGTTAACGGGTCCCTGACGGCGCCCCTTCGCTTTGGGAGAGGGGTACGTCAGGGCTGCCCCCTGTCTGGCCAGTTGTATTCTATTTGCGTGGAGCCTTTCCTGCGCCTCTTGCGGAGGAGGTTGTCGGGATTGGTTCTGCGCGGGCCGGGCATCGGGGTGGTCCTTTCGGCTTACGCCGATGACGTGCTCCTTATGTTTAGTGACCCGGCTGACCTGCGGAGGATGCGCGAGTGCCAGGAGGTCTACTCTGCCGCTTCTTCTGCCAGGATCAACTGGGGTAAGTGTTCTGGACTCCTGGTCGGTCAGTGGCAGATGGATCCCCTACCCGAGGAGCTCAGGCCTTTCACCTGGAGCAGGACCAGCCTCCTCTACCTGGGGGTCCATCTCTGCCCCGCTGAGGAATCCTGGCCGGCAAACTGGCAGGAACTGGAGACGAAAGTCACCGCTCGCCTGCGGCGCTGGACAGGACTGCTCCGAGTGCTATCTTACCGGGGTCGAGTTCTGGTCATAAACCAGCTGATCGCCGCCATGTTGTGGTATCGGCTGGTCACTTTGACCCCTCCCCCGGACTTTGTCACAAGAATCCAGAGATTGTTAGTCGACTTCTTCTGGGACAAAAGATTGCACTGGGTCGCTGCCGAGGTTCTGAGTCTCCCGCTTAGGGAGGGTGGTCAGGCGCTAGTGTGCCTACGCACACAGGTGGCGACTTTCCGCCTTCAGACCCTGCAGCGATACCTCTACGTCGAGCCTCCTCCTAGATGGTGTGCCCTGATGACGTATTTCTTCCGTCAGGTGCACGGCCTGAATTATGACGTGCAGCTCCTGTTTATAGAACAGCTGGGCCTCGGTGGCTCCTTGCAGGCGTTGCCCGTCTTTTACCAGGACCTGATCAAAGTCTGGAAAGTGGTCGCCTCGCGACGCAGCTCTCCCCCGTCAGGAGTAGCGGCTATCGTCAGAGAGCCGCTGCTCAGGAATCCGCCCCTCCGTCCTTTTCAGTGGTTGGCGGAGAGGAGGGCTGTGGCCGCAGGGGTGACCAGGATCGGGGACGTGCTGGGTGGCGGAGGACTGGGCTGGATGCTCCCGCAGGAGTTGGCGCGACGCGCGTCTGTGAGTGTCCAGGTCGCAGCCGATGCCATCCAAGACCTGAGAACGGTCGTGCTCGGACCCGACGTTATTTTGGGTCTTGAGGCGGCCCAGGTGCGCGGTGGTCTTCCGTCTGAGCGTTCCCCTGTTCGGACGGAATTCCACATTGGCCCCAAGCCCCGAACCCTCCCTCGGGTGCTGGTGCCCCGCAATATGAGCCGCCTCGGGGACATGCCCTCTGTGCCTTTTGGCACGGCAAAGAGGAGCTTTTTGTACGGACTGCTGCTGCACACCTTCCATTTTCTCGCCCTTGTCCGTCGACCGGACACGCCCTGGCGTGCCTTGTTGCCGTCCGGCGGCGGAAGCCCCCGATGGGAGGCCCTCTACGGAGGTGTCCTCCCCCTTTCTATCGGAGACCTGGGTTGGAGGGTGTTGCATGCAGCAGTCCCTTATAATAAGAGGATGCATTGGTTCGCGGACTCTCAGGACACGTGCCCTTTTTGCGGTCTTGTGGAGTCCGTGGACCATGTATACATAGGGTGTTGTAGGCTGCACTCCCTTTTTAGTTATTTGAAAAACCTTTTATTGATGTTTTGTTTGCACTTCAGCCCCACGCTCCTGATCTATGGGCACCCGGTGCGGAAGGGGGTCGGGAAGGAGGAGGACCTCCTCGTGAACCTGCTCCTGGGCCTGGCCAAGTTGGCCATTAACAGGTCCAGGCAGCGGGCGATCGACGGGGGAGTCCCGCCCGATTGTTTGTCCCTCTTCCGCGGCTACGTTCGCTGCCGGATGTCCCTGGAGAAGGAGCACGCGGTGTCTGCTGGCACTCTCGAGGCCTTCCGTGCTCGGTGGGCACCGCGGGGACTGGGGTGTTTTGTTGACCCCTTTAATCACATTTTGATTTAAAGTTTGTAAGTTTCCTTTAAAACTTTGTTCTTGGTTTTACAGCTGACCTGAATTAGGGGCTGTGCCTGATTTATCCCAATTTTGTTGATTTGGTTTTCATTTAAAAGATTATCAAACGTTCAAATCTCACAATGGCAAACTATGAAACAATGTAACTTCATCTGAAACAGATGGAAACAGGTTTACTCAAAAGAGTATCAAGAGTTCAAATCTCACAATGGCAAACTGTGAAACATGTAACTTCATCTGAAACAGATGGAAACAGGTTTGTACTCGAAAGAGTATCAAGAGTTCATTTTCCTAACGATCTCGTGGAGGTAATTGTGGATTCAGTTGGTTTCCTGGTACTGAGGAGAGAAGGTGTGTGGTGTTGATGTTGCTGCTCCTCAGTGTTTCAACTGTTTCTGCTGCTGCCTTTGGGGTTGTTGCTTCTGCTGTGTGCTGCTGCTGCTTCTGCTGCTGCTCCTCCAGTGCTGCCAAAGGAGAGAGAGGGAGAGAAGAGAACAGTTGCTACTGTTGCTACAGGACAGGAAGGCCAGGAGGCCAGGACTGAGTTAAAAAAAACAACATCCTAGGTGGGTGTCTGAACTGTGTATTTTTGTTTAAGGTGGGGGCAATTAAGGACTGTGTTTTTGTAGGGGGAGGCAAGAAGACTGCCAGAGGAGTTGGGGAAGGAAGAGCGGGAGGGTGTGTGTGTGTGCTGAAACCATCTTTCTGCCACCCCTCCCCCCAACCCAGCCCTTTTCCCAGTAAGGCCAGCAATAGCTGGTGAAGACATCGCCTCCCCCTGCCTGAAGAACATCAGGCCCCCACCCACCGTCCATCCACCATCGAGGACACCCACCAGGACATTTACCTCTTTCCCTCCTGTGCCTCCCTGTCTTTTACTCCTCTCCCTCCTCTCCTCTCCTGCCTAAAAGAGGGGAGGTTGTTTCTACCTCTCTCCCCCACCCCCTTTCCTCCCTATATTTCTAAAAAAAAATAAAAAGAAAAAAACAAAATGGCCAATCCTTCCCGGGGTGGGCGTGGCTCTGGCCCTAAGGCCAATTCACCATCACCTGTGGCCGGGCCCTCGAGGGCTAATGTGGAGGCGGTTTTGTCACCGGTGGCAGGGCCTCAAAAAAAGAAAACTTATGCGGGGGTGGTTGCTTCTGCGGCTCCAGCTGCTCCCGCTGCCCTGTCACCTTTCCGCCTCCTGACCAGGGCCCTTGGGGTAAAGAGCTATGCTCACCCTGAAATGACAATAGAGGCCTGCGTAAAGGCTATGGCTGGGGTCGTCGGCCCCTCAGCCATTGTCGCGGCCTCTAAAATGTATGGGAAGGCCATATTCTTCTTGAGGTCCGAGCGGGCGGTGCACCTCGCCCTGCAAAAAGGACTCACTGTGGGCGGGACTTTTCTGGCGGTGGACCCCCTTGAGGCCACCGCCCAGAGAATTATTATTTCGAACATCCCGCCTTTTCTATCGAGTGAGCTCCTCCTCCCCCACCTTAATAAATTGGGGGAGGTCAGGTCGGGGGTTGCACCAATCCCGCTCGGCCTCAAAGACTCGGCCCTCCGCCATGTGTACTCCTTCCGGCGCCAGGTATTTGTCCGCTTGGCCCAGGAGGAGTGCCTGGAGGGGGCCTTCGTTATCAATTTTGAGGGGACCGCCTATCGGGTCTTCTGGACCGTGGAGGGCGTGCGGTGCCATGCTTGTAAGGAGGCGGGGCACGTGAGGAAGAACTGCCCCGCCTCCAAGGCTACGAGCCCCACCCAAGCGGCCACGGCTGGCACCGCCCCTCCTCCCCCCGCCACCACTCCATCTCCCTCCCCGCAAGGGGAAGCGACGCCGGCGGCCACTGCCATCTCGGCTGCCGGTGAGGCGGGGGGAGAGCCCCCACGCCGTAAGAAGGCGCAGAGGAAGACCCGCAACCTGGAGGCGGCCCCTGAAACGCCCCAAAACCCCCAAACACCTGCAAGCACCGGCTCGGGGGAAAAGACAACATCCGGCCCCGGCGTCGTGTCCGCGTGTGCTCCCGGGCCCGTGGGTGCTAAGGCGCCGAGTGCTGGGCCCGGCGTCGTCCCTGCGCGTGCTCCCGGGGCCGGCGGGGAAGGGACGCGGGACCCCGAGCCGGGGTATCTGACACCCAAAACCCAGAGGGTGGAGTGTCCGGGAGGGCTGGACAAGGAGGAGGGGGCCTCGGAAATGGAGGTCTCCCTAGCCCCCAGCCTGACCCGGAAGAGACGTCACGCTTCGGAGGAGGAGGTGGGTGATGCCCAAACTGAAGAAGTTGGGTGTGTCCCTTCCCCCGATGAAGAGGTGGTGGCGTCTCCACCAAGTAAAATCTCGCCCTGTCCTCTGGGGGAACTCAAAACCCCTGCACCGACTCCCACCACTATTACCCCTGTCAACCTGCTGCAGTCCCCTGAACAGGGCCCCTCGGGGGTCACTGAAGGCACCTCCCTTGAGGTGGTGCCCGACTCAGAGACCCTCGATACCCCCGAGGTACCTTCTGGCTCATCGGGGGACTGTAACTTGCAAAATTTAAAAAATGTCAACGGGTCATTGGGTGGCGGCGAAAAGGAAGGCCTTCCCGCTCCCTCCCAAACCTTCGCACCGGGCGTCCTAGTTTTAGGTCAGGAGCTTGTCCTGAGCTCCCCGGACGACCCGGTGCCGGGAGGAGAGCGGGCATCAGAACTGCCGCTGCCCTCTGACCCAAAACGTTTAGAGGAGACCAGAGAGGACCCCTCTGGCCTTGATCCTGGGGGTGGGATCGAGGTACAGGTGGGGCCAGCTGGCAGCTCCGAATCAGCCCCCGTACTCAATGCGGGGGAGGGGTCGGAAGCTGGAGGCGACGACCTGGAGGAGGACGGGGTGTCCGTGGTGAGCGCTGGAGATTACGCTGAGTCGCTCTCAAGCGAGGCGGTGGATCCCCTGGTGCCCTCCACTGACTCCCCCCTCATCCCCCCAAGGGAACTCCGGGACTTTTTGGCGAGTCATCGCGGTCGCCGAGACAGGGTTCAGTTGGCCTTGGACCGGTGGCATTCTTTTCCGCTGGTGTTCTGGTCCACTCGCGAGGCTCTCAAGTCTCCTGAGTTGGATAGGAACGCGCGGCGGAGGGTCCAAACGTTTCTCGCTGGGCTCCTGAAGGAGAGGAAGGACTAAAAAGTCCTCTTCTTCTTTTTAATGACTTAAGGTGAAGATTTGATGTACCTTTGACAATGAAGACGACTATAGCCAGCCTCAACATCCGCGGCAGCAGGGCCGCACAGCGCAGGTTCCAGAACTTCTCGGTCCTCAGGGACGGGAAGTACGCGTTGTGCTTCCTGCAAGAAACCCATACCGTTCCGGGAGACGAAGCCACGTGGCTCCTGGAGTGGCGAGGGGGGGTCTACATGAGTCACCTAGCCTCCAATTCTGGCGGGGTGGCTATCTTGTTGGCCCCGCATTTTCAGCCGGAGATCTTGGGGGTCAAGGAGCCAGTGCCAGGCCGGTTGCTGCACCTGACTGTGCGTCTGGGGGGGGCGGTGCTTCACTTTGTGAATGTGTACGCTCCCCTGGGCACGCAGCAGCAAGCGAGCTTCTTTGAAGAAGTGTCCACTCATCTCGGCTCCATCGACGCTGGCGAGTGCATCGTCCTCGGGGGGGATTTCAATTGCACCCTCGGGGTCCGGGACCGTCACGGTACCCCGCACTGCACGCGAGGTGTGAGTAAGTTGCGGGACCTGGTCAGGTCCTTCGACTTAGTGGACGTCTGGCGAAATCTCCATCCTGACTCCAGCGTGTTCACCTTTGTGTCACCTGGAGTCGGAGCGTCCAGACTCGACCGCCTTTACGTTTCGAAGGCGTACGTGTCCTGCGTTCCGGCTGCTTCTATACAGCAGGTTCCGTGCACGGACCACCGTCTGGTGTGGGCGGAGCTCACTTCGTTCTGCGCTCGGACGGGGTCCGCGTACTGGCATTTTAATAACCTGTTGTTGGAAGACCAGCGGTTCCTGGACTCGTTCCGTCGCTTCTGGGCCGGCTGGAGAAGGAAGCGGGGAGGCTTCCCCTCCTTGAGGCTATGGTGGGACGTGGGCAAGACTCACGTCCGAGTTTTCTGTCAAGAGTACGCGAAGGGGTCGACAAAGAGACGCAAATCCAGGGTCGAGGAGTTGGAGAAGGAGGTGCTCGACCTGGAGGCACGTCTCCGTCAGCCCGACGCGGACCCGGCCCTGCGGTCGGTGTACGATGAGAAGAAGGGCGCGCTGCGGGACCTGCAACTGGTCGGGTCTCGGGGCGCGTTCGTGAGGTCGCGGATCTGTTTCCTTAAGGAGATGGACCGTGGCTCTCCCTTCTTCTACTCACTGGAAAAAAGGCACGGGGTCCGTAAGCAGCTCTTTACGCTGCTGGCCGACGACGGATCACTTGTCTCGGATCCGGAGGGCATCAGGGCCATTGCCCGAGATTACTACACTGCCCTTTTCTCTCCGGATCCGTCCAGTGAGGAAGCTTGCAGAGTTTTGTGGGAGGACCTGCCGCAGGTCGGCCCGGAGTGCGCCGGAAAGCTCGACTCCCCTATAAGTCTGGGGGAGCTGACCGGCGCACTCGACGGTCTTTCTAGGGGCAAAACCCCGGGACTAGACGGGCTGACCGTGGAGTTCTTCAGGGCGTTCTGGGACGTCTTGGGGAGCGACTTCGCGGGGGTCCTGGGGGAGAGCATTGCTACCGGGGAGATGCCCCTTTCGTGGCGCAGGGCCGTGATTGCCCTGCTACCGAAGAAGGGGGATCTCCGCCTTCTTAAAAACTGGCGCCCGGTCTCCCTCCTCAGCACGGACTACAAAATCTTCGCCCGAGCCATGTCTTCTCGGCTCGGCACCGTGCTGGACCACATGATCCACCCTGACCAGTCCTACACCGTCCCGGACCGAACCATTTATGATAACATCCATCTGGTCCGGGACATCATCCACCATTCCCAGAGGGCTGGTCTGTCGAGCGCCTTCCTGTCTCTCGATCAGGAGAAGGCGTTCGACAGGGTGGATCACGAATACTTACTCGGAACTCTGCGAGCTTTCGGGTTCGGGACGCATTTTGTCGCCCGGATCCGACTTCTGTACACTGCCGCGGAGTGTCTAGTGAAGGTTAACGGGTCCCTGACGGCGCCCCTTCGCTTTGGGAGAGGGGTACGTCAGGGCTGCCCCCTGTCTGGCCAGTTGTATTCTATTTGCGTGGAGCCTTTCCTGCGCCTCTTGCGGAGGAGGTTGTCGGGATTGGTTCTGCGCGGGCCGGGCATCGGGGTGGTCCTTTCGGCTTACGCCGATGACGTGCTCCTTATGTTTAGTGACCCGGCTGACCTGCGGAGGATGCGCGAGTGCCAGGAGGTCTACTCTGCCGCTTCTTCTGCCAGGATCAACTGGGGTAAGTGTTCTGGACTCCTGGTCGGTCAGTGGCAGATGGATCCCCTACCCGAGGAGCTCAGGCCTTTCACCTGGAGCAGGACCAGCCTCCTCTACCTGGGGGTCCATCTCTGCCCCGCTGAGGAATCCTGGCCGGCAAACTGGCAGGAACTGGAGACGAAAGTCACCGCTCGCCTGCGGCGCTGGACAGGACTGCTCCGAGTGCTATCTTACCGGGGTCGAGTTCTGGTCATAAACCAGCTGATCGCCGCCATGTTGTGGTATCGGCTGGTCACTTTGACCCCTCCCCCGGACTTTGTCACAAGAATCCAGAGATTGTTAGTCGACTTCTTCTGGGACAAAAGATTGCACTGGGTCGCTGCCGAGGTTCTGAGTCTCCCGCTTAGGGAGGGTGGTCAGGCGCTAGTGTGCCTACGCACACAGGTGGCGACTTTCCGCCTTCAGACCCTGCAGCGATACCTCTACGTTGAGCCTCCTCCTAGATGGTGTGCCCTGATGACGTATTTCTTCCGTCAGGTGCACGGCCTGAATTATGACGTGCAGCTCCTGTTTATAGAACAGCTGGGCCTCGGTGGCTCCTTGCAGGCGTTGCCCGTCTTTTACCAGGACCTGATCAAAGTCTGGAAAGTGGTCGCCTCGCGACGCAGCTCTCCCCCGTCAGGAGTAGCGGCTATCGTCAGAGAGCCGCTGCTCAGGAATCCGCCCCTCCGTCCTTTTCAGTGGTTGGCGGAGAGGAGGGCTGTGGCCGCAGGGGTGACCAGGATCGGGGACGTGCTGGGTGGCGGAGGACTGGGCTGGATGCTCCCGCAGGAGTTGGCGCGACGCGCGTCTGTGAGTGTCCAGGTCGCAGCCGATGCCATCCAAGACCTGAGAACGGTCGTGCTCGGACCCGACGTTATTTTGGGTCTTGAGGTGGCCCAGGTGCGCGGTGGTCTTCCGTCTGAGCGTTCCCCTGTTCGGACGGAATTCCACATTGGCCCCAAGCCCCGAACCCTCCCTCGGGTGCTGGTGCCCCGCAATATGAGCCGCCTCGGGGACATGCCCTCTGTGCCTTTTGGCACAGCAAAGAGGGGCTTTTTGTATGGACTGCTGCTGCACACCTTCCATTTTCTCGCCCTTGTCCGTCGACCGGACACGCCCTGGCGTGCCTTGTTGCCGTCCGGCGGCGGAGGCCCTCGATGGGAGGCCCTCTACGGAGGTGTCCTCCCCCTTTCTATCGGGGACCTGGGTTGGAGGGTGTTGCATGCAGCAGTCCCTTATAATAAGAGGATGCATAGGTTCACGGACTCTCAGGACACATGCCCTTTTTGCGGTCTTGTGGAGTCCGTGGACCATGTATACATAGGGTGTTGTAGGCTGCACTCCCTTTTTAGTTATTTGAAAAACCTTTTATTGATGTTTTGTTTGCACTTCAGCCCCACGCTCCTGATCTATGGGCACCCGGTGCGGAAGGGGGTCGGGAAGGAGGAGGACCTCCTCGTGAACCTGCTCCTGGGCCTGGCCAAGTTGGCCATTAACAGGTCCAGGCAGCGGGCGATCGACGGGGGAGTCCCGCCTGATTGTTTGTCCCTCTTCCGCGGCTACGTTCGCTGCCGGATGTCCCTGGAGAAGGAGCACGCGGTGTCTGCTGGCACTCTCGAGGCCTTCCGTGCTCGGTGGGCACCGCGGGGACTGGGGTGTTTTGTTGACCCCTTTGGTCACATTTTGATTTAAAGTTTGTAGGTTTCCTTTGAACTTTGTTCTTGGTTTTACAGCTGACCTGAATTAGGGGCTGTGCCTGATTTATCCCAATTTTGTTGATTTGGTTTTCATTTAAAAGATTATCAAACGTTCAAATCTCACAATGGCAAACTATGAAACAATGTAACTTCATCTGAAACAGATGGAAACAGGTTTACTCAAAAGAGTATCAAGAGTTCAAATCTCACAATGGCAAACTGTGAAACATGTAACTTCATCTGAAACAGATGGAAACAGGTTTGTACTCGAAAGAGTATCAAGAGTTCATTTTCCTAACGATCTCGTGGAGGTAATTGTGGATTCAGTTGGTTTCCTGGTACTGAGGAGAGAAGGTGTGTGGTGTTGGTGTTGCTGCTCCTCAGTGTTTCAACTGTTTCTGCTGCTGCCTTTGGGGTTGTTGCTTCTGCTGTGTGCTGCTGCTGCTCCTGCACTTGAGGGTGTTTGCTGCTGCTGCTGGACCTGCACTTGAGGGTGTTTGCTGCTGCTGCTGGACCTGCACTTGAAGGTGTTTGCTGCTGCTGCTGGACCTGCCCGTGTGGAGCAAAAGGAGAGAGAGGGAGAGAAGAAGAACAGCTTCTGTTGCTACAGGACAGGAAGGCCAGGAGGCCAGGACTGTGTCTGAAAACAACATCCTAGGTGGGTGTCCAACATTATTGTTTGTGTAAGGTGGGGGCAATAAAGGACTGTGTTTTGTAGGGGGAGGAAAGAAGACTGCAGGAAGGTTTGGGGAAGGAAGAGAGGGGGGTGTGTGGTTAAAACCACCATTCTGCTACCCCCCCCGCCCCACCCAGCCCTTTCCCAGTAAGGCCAGCGGTGGCTGGTGAAGACATCGCCTCCCCCTGCAAGAAGATCATCACACCCCACCTAACATCCACCTTTCACTGGAGACACCCACCTGGACTCTTCCCTTTTCCCTCCTGTGCCTCCCTGTCCTTCACTCCTCTCCCTCCTCTCCTCTCCTGTACAAAAGGGGGAGGTTATTACTACCTCCCTCCCTAGGGAGGAACATTGTATATTTAATAAAAAAAAAATATATATATTAAAAAATATATATAGTTTAAAAAAAAAAAATGGCCAATCCTTCCCAGGGTGGGCGTGGCTCTGGCCTTAAAGCCAGTTCAACATCTCCTGTGGCCGGGCCCTCGAGGGCTAATGTGGAGGCGGCTTTGTCACCGGTGGCAGGGCCTACAAAAAAGACTTATGCGGGGGTGGTTGCTTCTGCAGCTCCTGCTGCTCCCGCTGCCCTGTCGCCATTCCGTCTCCTCACCAGGGCCCTCGGGGTAAAATGCTACGCTCACCCTGAGATGACTATTGAGGCCTGTGTTAAGGCTATGGCTGGGGTTGTCGGCCCCTCAGCCATTGTCGCGGCCTCAAAGATGTATGGGAGGGCCATCTTTTTCTTGAGGTCCGAGCGGGCGGTGCGGCTCGCCCTGCAGAAGGGGCTCACTGTGGGCGGGACTTTTCTGGCGGTGGATCCCCTTGAGGCCACCGCCCAGAAGATTGTTATTTCAAATGTCCCGCCCTTTATACCATGTGGGCTCCTCCTCCCCCACCTTAATAAGCTGGGGGAGGTCAGGTCGGGGGTTGCACCAGTCCCGCTCGGCCTCAAAGACTCGGCCCTCCGCCACGTGTACTCCTTCCGGCGCCAAGTTTTCGTCCGCTTGGCCCGGGAGGAGTGCCTGGAGGGGGCCTTCTCAGTTAATTTTGAGGGGACCGCCTATCGGGTCTTCTGGACCGCGGAGGGTGTGCGGTGCCATGCCTGTAAGGAGGTGGGGCACGTAAGAAAGAACTGCCCCGCCTCCAAGGCCACGAGCCCCACCCAAGCGGCCGCGGCTGGCACCGCCCCTCCTCCCCCCGCCACCACTCCATCTCCCTCCCCGCAAGGGGAAGCGACCCCGGCAGCAGCTGCCATCTCGGCTGCCGGTGAGGCGGGGGGAGAGCCCCCGCGCCGTAAGAAGGCGCGGAGGAAGACCCGAAATTTGGAAGCGGCCCCTGAAACGCCCCAAACCCCCCAAACACCTGGAAAGCACCGGCTTGGGGGAAAAAACATCATCCGGCCCCGGCGTCATATCCGCGTGTGCTCCCGGGTCCGTGGGTGCTAAGGCGCTGAGTGCTGGGCTTAGCGTCGTCCCTGCGCGTGCTCCCGGGGCCGGCGGGGAAAAGACGCGGGACCCCGAGCCGGGGAATCAAACACCCAAAACCCAGAGGGTGGAGTGTCCGGGAGGGCTGGACAAGGAGGAGGGGGCCTCGGAAATGGAGGTCTCCCTAGCCCCCAGCCTGACCCGGAAGAGACGTCACGCTTCGGAGGAGGAGGTGGGTGATGCCCAAACTGAAGAAGTTGGGTGTGTCCCTTCCCCCGATGAAGAGGTGGTGGCGTCTCCACCAAGTAAAATCTCGCCCTGTCCTCTGGGGGAACTCAAAACCCCTGCACCGACTCCCACCACTATTACCCCTGTCAACCTGCTGCAGTCCCCTGAACAGGGCCCCTCGGGGGTCACTGAAGGCACCTCCCTTGAGGTGGTGCCCGACTCAGAGACCCTCGATACCCCCGAGGTACCTTCTGGCTCATCGGGGGACTGCAACTTTCAAAATTTAAAAAATATAAATGCGTCATTGGGTGGCGGCGAAAAGGAGGGCCTTCCCGCTCCCTCCCAAACCTTGACACCGGGCGTCCTATGTTTAGGTCAGGAGCTTGTCCTGAGCTCCCCGGACGACCCGGTGCCGGGAGGAGAGCGGGCATCAGAACTGCCGCTGCCCTCTGGCCCAAAAAGTTTAGAGGAGACCAGAGAGGACTCCTCTGGCCTTGATCCTGGGGGTGGGATCGAGGCACAGATAGAGCCAGCTGGCAGCTCCGACTCAGCCCCTATACTCAATGTGGGGGAGGGGTCGGAAGCTGGAGGCGACGACCCGGAGGAGGACGAGGTGTCGGTGGTGAGCGTTGGGGATTACGCGGAGTCGCTCTCAAGCGAGGCGGTGGATCCCCTGGTGCCCTCTACTGACTCCCCCCTCATCCCCCCAAGGGAACTCCGGGACTTTTTGTCGGGGCACCGCGGTCGCCGAGACAGGGTTCAGTTGGCCTTGGACCGGTGGCATTCGTTTCCGCTGGTGTTCTGGTCCACTCGCGAGGCTCTCAAGTCTCCTGAGTTGGATAGGAACGCGCGGCGGAGGGTCCAAACGTTTCTCGCTGGGCTCCTGAAGGAGAGGAAGGACTAAAAAGTCCTCTTCTTCTTTTTAATGACTTAAGGTGAAGGTTTGATGTACCTTTGACAATGAAGACCACTATAGCCAGCCTCAACATCCGCGGCAGCAGGGCGCACAGCGCAGGTTCCAGAACTTCTCGGTCCTCAGGGACGGGAAGTATGCGTTGTGCTTCCTGCAAGAAACCCATACCGTTCCGGGAGACGAAGCCACGTGGCTCCTGGAGTGGCGAGGGGGGGTCTACATGAGTCACCTAGCCTCCAATTCTGGCGGGGTGGCTATCTTGTTGGCCCCGCATTTTCAGCCGGAGATCTTGGGGGTCAAGGAGCCGGTGCCAGGCCGGTTGCTGCACCTGACTGTGCGTCTGGGGGGGGGCGGTGCTTCACTTTGTGAATGTGTACGCTCCCCTGGGCACGCAGCAGCAAGCGAGCTTCTTTGAAGAAGTGTCCACTCATCTTGGCTCCATCGACGCTGGCGAGTGCATCGTCCTCGGGGGGGGATTTCAATTGCACCCTCGGGGTCCGGGACCGTCACGGTACCCCGCACTGCACGCGAGGTGTGAGTAAGTTGCGGGACCTGGTCAGGTCCTTCGACTTAGTGGACGTCTGGCGAAATCTCCATCCTGACTCCAGCGTGTTCACCTTTGTGTCACCTGGAGTCGGAGCGTCCAGACTCGACCGCCTTTACGTTTCGAAGGCGTACGTGTCCTGCGTTCCGGCTGCTTCTATACAGCAGGTTCCGTGCACGGACCACCGTCTGGTGTGGGCGGAGCTCACTTCGTTCTGCGCTCGGACGGGGTCCGCGTACTGGCATTTTAATAACCTGTTGTTGGAAGACCAGCGGTTCCTGGACTCGTTCCGTCGCTTCTGGGCCGGCTGGAGAAGGAAGCGGGGAGGCTTCCCCTCCTTGAGGCTATGGTGGGACGTGGGCAAGACTCACGTCCGCGTTTTCTGTCAAGAGTACGCGAAGGGGTCGACAAAGAGACGCAAATCCAGGGTCGAGGAGTTGGAGAAGGAGGTGCTCGACCTGGAGGCACGTCTCCGTCAGCCCGACGCGGACCCGGCCCTGCGGTCGGTGTACGATGAGAGGAAGGGCGCGCTGCGGGACCTGCAACTGGTCGGGTCTCGGGGCGCGTTCGTGAGGTCGCGGATCTGTTTCCTTAAGGAGATGGACCGTGGCTCTCCCTTCTTCTACTCACTGGAAAAAAGGCACGGGGTCCGTAAGCAGCTCTTTACGCTGCTGGCCGACGACGGATCCCTTGTCTCGGATCCGGAGGGCATCAGGGCCATTGCCCGAGATTACTACACTGCCCTGTTCTCTCCGGATCCGTCCAGTGAGGAAGCTTGCAGAGTTTTGTGGGAGGACCTGCCGCAGGTCGGCCCGGAGTGCGCCGGAAAGCTCGACTCCCCTATAAGTCTGGGGGAGCTGACCGGCGCACTCGACGGTCTTTCTAGGGGCAAAACCCCGGGACTAGACGGGCTGACCGTGGAGTTCTTCAGGGCGTTCTGGGACGTCTTGGGGAGCGACTTCGCGGGGGTCCTGGGGGAGAGCATTGCTACCGGGGAGATGCCCCTTTCGTGGCGCAGGGCCGTGATTGCCCTGCTGCCGAAGAAGGGGGATCTCCGCCTTCTTAAAAACTGGCGCCCGGTCTCCCTCCTCAGCACGGACTACAAAATCTTCGCCCGAGCCATGTCTTCTCGGCTCGGCACCGTGCTGGACCACATGATCCACCCTGACCAGTCCTACACCGTCCCGGACCGAACCATTTATGATAACATCCATCTGGTCCGGGACATCATCCACCATTCCCAGAGGGCTGGTCTGTCGAGCGCCTTCCTGTCTCTCGATCAGGAGAAGGCGTTCGACAGGGTGGATCACGAATACTTACTCGGAACTCTGCGAGCTTTCGGGTTCGGGACGCATTTTGTCGCCCGGATCCGACTTCTGTACACCGCCGCGGAGTGTCTAGTGAAGGTTAACGGGTCCCTGACGGCGCCCCTTCGCTTTGGGAGAGGGGTACGTCAGGGCTGCCCCCTGTCTGGCCAGTTGTATTCTATCTGCGTGGAGCCTTTCCTGCGCCTCTTGCGGAGGAGGTTGTCGGGATTGGTTCTGCGCGGGCCGGGCATCGGGGTGGTCCTTTCGGCTTACGCCGATGACGTGCTCCTTATGTTTAGTGACCCGGCTGACCTGCGGAGGATGCGCGAGTGCCAGGAGGTCTACTCTGCCGCTTCTTCTGCCAGGATCAACTGGGGTAAGTGTTCTGGACTCCTGGTCGGTCAGTGGCAGATGGATCCCCTACCCGAGGAGCTCAGGCCTTTCACCTGGAGCAGGACCAGCCTCCTCTACCTGGGGGTCCATCTCTGCCCCGCTGAGGAATCCTGGCCGGCAAACTGGCAGGAACTGGAGACGAAAGTCACCGCTCGCCTGCGGCGCTGGACAGGACTGCTCCGAGTGCTATCTTACCGAGGTCGAGTTCTGGTCATAAACCAGCTGATCGCCGCCATGTTGTGGTATCGGCTGGTCACTTTGACCCCTCCCCCGGACTTTGTCACAAGAATCCAGAGATTGTTAGTCGACTTCTTCTGGGACAAAAGATTGCACTGGGTCGCTGCCGAGGTTCTGAGTCTCCCGCTTAGGGAGGGTGGTCAGGCGCTAGTGTGCCTACGCACACAGGTGGCGACTTTCCGCCTTCAGACCCTGCAGCGATACCTCTACGTCGAGCCTCCTCCTAGATGGTGTGCCCTGATGACGTATTTCCTCCGTCAGGTGCACGGCCTGAATTATGACGTGCAGCTCCTGTTTATAGAACAGCTGGGCCTCGGTGGCTCCTTGCAGGCGTTGCCCGTCTTTTACCAGGACCTGATCAAAGTCTGGAAAGTGGTCGCCTCGCGACGCAGCTCTCCCCCGTCAGGAGTAGCGGCTATCGTCAGAGAGCCGCTGCTCAGGAATCCGCCCCTCCGTCCTTTTCAGTGGTTGGCGGAGAGGAGGGCTGTGGCCGCAGGGGTGACCAGAATCGGGGACGTGCTGGGTGGCGGAGGACTGGGCTGGATGCTCCCGCAGGAGTTGGCGCGACGCGCGTCTGTGAGTGTCCAGGTCGCAGCCGATGCCATCCAAGACCTGAGAACGGTCGTGCTCGGACCCGACGTTATTTTGGGTCTTGAGGCGGCCCAGGTGCGCGGTGGTCTTCCGTCTGAGCGTTCCCCTGTTCGGACGGAATTCCACATTGGCCCCAAGCCCCGAACCCTCCCTCGGGTGCTGGTGCCCCGCAATATGAGCCGCCTCGGGGACATGCCCTCTGTGCCTTTTGGCACGGCAAAGAGGAGCTTTTTGTACGGACTGCTGCTGCACACCTTCCATTTTCTCGCCCTTGTCCGTCGACCGGACACGCCCTGGCGTGCCTTGTTGCCGTCCGGCGGCGGAAGGCCCCCGATGGGAGGCCCTCTACGGAGGTGTCCTCCCCCTTTCTATCGGAGACCTGGGTTGGAGGGTGTTGCATGCAGCAGTCCCTTATAATAAGAGGATGCATTGGTTCGCGGACTCTCAGGACACGTGCCCTTTTTGCGGTCTTGTGGAGTCCGTGGACCATGTATACATAGGGTGTTGTAGGCTGCACTCCCTTTTTAGTTATTTGAAAAACCTTTTATTGATGTTTTGTTTGCACTTCAGCCCCACGCTCCTGATCTATGGGCACCCGGTGCGGAAGGGGGTCGGGAAGGAGGAGGACCTCCTCGTGAACCTGCTCCTGGGCCTGGCCAAGTTGGCCATTAACAGGTCCAGGCAGCGGGCGATCGACGGGGGAGTCCCGCCCGATTGTTTGTCCCTCTTCCGCGGCTACGTTCGCTGCCGGATGTCCCTGGAGAAGGAGCACGCGGTGTCTGCTGGCACTCTCGAGGCCTTCCGTGCTCGGTGGGCACCGCGGGGACTGGGGTGTTTTGTTGACCCCTTTAATCACATTTTGATTTAAAGTTTGTAAGTTTCCTTTAAACTTTGTTCTTGGTTTTACAGCTGACCTGAATTAGGGGCTGTGCCTGATTTATCCCAATTTGTTGATTTGGTTTTCATTTAAAAGATTATCAATGCAGCTGGCTTGGCCTGAATAGCCAAGTGGTTATGGTACTGTGTCTGAAAATCAAACGTTCAAATCTCACAATGGCAAACTATGAAACAATGTAACTTCATCTGAAACAGATGGAAACAGGTTTACTCAAAAGAGTATCAAGAGTTCAAATCTCACAATGGCAAACTGTGAAACATGTAACTTCATCTGAAACAGATGGAAACAGGTTTGTACTCGAAAGAGTATCAAGAGTTCATTTTCCTAACGATCTCGTGGAGGTAATTGTGGATTCAGTTGGTTTCCTGGTACTGAGGAGAGAAGGTGTGTGGTGTTGATGTTGCTGCTCCTCAGTGTTTCAACTGTTTCTGCTGCTGCCTTTGGGGTTGTTGCTTCTGCTGTGTGCTGCTGCTGCTTCTGCTGCTGCTCCTCCAGTGCTGCCAAAGGAGAGAGAGGGAGAGAAGAGAACAGTTGCTACTGTTGCTACAGGACAGGAAGGCCAGGAGGCCAGGACTGAGTTTAAAAAAAACAACATCCTAGGTGGGTGTCTGAACTGTGTATTTTTGTTTAAGGTGGGGGCAATTAAGGACTGTGTTTTTGTAGGGGGAGGCAAGAAGACTGCCAGAGGAGTTGGGGAAGGAAGAGCGGGAGGGTGTGTGTGTGTGCTGAAACCATCTTTCTGCCACCCCTCCCCCCAACCCAGCCCTTTTCCCAGTAAGGCCAGCAATAGCTGGTGAAGACATCGCCTCCCCCTGCCTGAAGAACATCAGGCCCCCACCCACCGTCCATCCACCATCGAGGACACCCACCAGGACATTTACCTCTTTCCCTCCTGTGCCTCCCTGTCTTTTACTCCTCTCCCTCCTCTCCTCTCCTGCCTAAAAGAGGGGAGGTTGTTTCTACCTCTCTCCCCCACCCCCTTTCCTCCCTATATTTCTAAAAAAAAATAAAAAGAAAAAAACAAAATGGCCAATCCTTCCCGGGGTGGGCGTGGCTCTGGCCCTAAGGCCAATTCACCATCACCTGTGGCCGGGCCCTCGAGGGCTAATGTGGAGGCGGTTTTGTCACCGGTGGCAGGGCCTCAAAAAAAGAAAACTTATGCGGGGGTGGTTGCTTCTGCGGCTCCAGCTGCTCCCGCTGCCCTGTCACCTTTCCGCCTCCTGACCAGGGCCCTTGGGGTAAAGAGCTATGCTCACCCTGAAATGACAATAGAGGCCTGCGTAAAGGCTATGGCTGGGGTCGTCGGCCCCTCAGCCATTGTCGCGGCCTCTAAAATGTATGGGAAGGCCATATTCTTCTTGAGGTCCGAGCGGGCGGTGCACCTCGCCCTGCAAAAAGGACTCACTGTGGGCGGGACTTTTCTGGCGGTGGACCCCCTTGAGGCCACCGCCCAGAGAATTATTATTTCGAACATCCCGCCTTTTCTATCGAGTGAGCTCCTCCTCCCCCACCTTAATAAATTGGGGGAGGTCAGGTCGGGGGTTGCACCAATCCCGCTCGGCCTCAAAGACTCGGCCCTCCGCCATGTGTACTCCTTCCGGCGCCAGGTATTTGTCCGCTTGGCCCAGGAGGAGTGCCTGGAGGGGGCCTTCGTTATCAATTTTGAGGGGACCGCCTATCGGGTCTTCTGGACCGTGGAGGGCGTGCGGTGCCATGCTTGTAAGGAGGCGGGGCACGTGAGGAAGAACTGCCCCGCCTCCAAGGCTACGAGCCCCACCCAAGCGGCCACGGCTGGCACCGCCCCTCCTCCCCCCGCCACCACTCCATCTCCCTCCCCGCAAGGGGAAGCGACGCCGGCGGCCACTGCCATCTCGGCTGCCGGTGAGGCGGGGGGAGAGCCCCCACGCCGTAAGAAGGCGCAGAGGAAGACCCGCAACCTGGAGGCGGCCCCTGAAACGCCCCAAAACCCCCAAACACCTGCAAGCACCGGCTCGGGGGAAAAGACAACATCCGGCCCCGGCGTCGTGTCCGCGTGTGCTCCCGGGCCCGTGGGTGCTAAGGCGCCGAGTGCTGGGCCCGGCGTCGTCCCTGCGCGTGCTCCCGGGGCCGGCGGGGAAGGGACGCGGGACCCCGAGCCGGGGTATCTAACACCCAAAACCCAGAGGGTGGAGTGTCCGGGAGGGCTGGACAAGGAGGAGGGGGCCTCGGAAATGGAGGTCTCCCTAGCCCCCAGCCTGACCCGGAAGAGACGTCACGCTTCGGAGGAGGAGGTGGGTGATGCCCAAACTGAAGAAGTTGGGTGTGTCCCTTCCCCCGATGAAGAGGTGGTGGCGTCTCCACCAAGTAAAATCTCGCCCTGTCCTCTGGGGGAACTCAAAACCCCTGCACCGACTCCCACCACTATTACCCCTGTCAACCTGCTGCAGTCCCCTGAACAGGGCCCCTCGGGGGTCACTGAAGGCACCTCCCTTGAGGTGGTGCCCGACTCAGAGACCCTCGATACCCCCGAGGTACCTTCTGGCTCATCGGGGGACTGCAACTTTCAAAATTTAAAAAATGTCAACGGGTCATTGGGTGGCGGCGAAAAGGAAGGCCTTCCCGCTCCCTCCCAAACCTTAGCACCGGGCGTCCTAGTTTTAGGTCAGGAGCTTGTCCTGAGCTCCCCGGACGACCCGGTGCCGGGAGGAGAGCGGGCATCAGAACTGCCGCTGCCCTCTGACCCAAAACGTTTAGAGGAGACCAGAGAGGACCCCTCTGGCCTTGATCCTGGGGGTGGGATCGAGGTACAGGTGGGGCCAGCTGGCAGCTCCGAATCAGCCCCCGTACTCAATGCGGGGGAGGGGTCGGAAGCTGGAGGCGACGACCTGGAGGAGGACGGGGTGTCCGTGGTGAGCGCTGGAGATTACGCTGAGTCGCTCTCAAGCGAGGCGGTGGATCCCCTGGTGCCCTCCACTGACTCCCCCCTCATCCCCCCAAGGGAACTCCGGGACTTTTTGGCGAGTCATCGCGGTCGCCGAGACAGGGTTCAGTTGGCCTTGGACCGGTGGCATTCTTTTCCGCTGGTGTTCTGGTCCACTCGCGAGGCTCTCAAGTCTCCTGAGTTGGATAGGAACGCGCGGCGGAGGGTCCAAACGTTTCTCGCTGGGCTCCTGAAGGAGAGGAAGGACTAAAAAGTCCTCTTCTTCTTTTTAATGACTTAAGGTGAAGGTTTGATGTACCTTTGACAATGAAGACGACTATAGCCAGCCTCAACATCCGCGGCAGCAGGGCCGCACAGCGCAGGTTCCAGAACTTCTCGGTCCTCAGGGACGGGAAGTACGCGTTGTGCTTCCTGCAAGAAACCCATACCGTTCCGGGAGACGAAGCCACGTGGCTCCTGGAGTGGCGAGGGGGGGTCTACATGAGTCACCTAGCCTCCAATTCTGGCGGGGTGGCTATCTTGTTGGCCCCGCATTTTCAGCCGGAGATCTTGGGGGTCAAGGAGCCAGTGCCAGGCCGGTTGCTGCACCTGACTGTGCGTCTGGGGGGGGCGGTGCTTCACTTTGTGAATGTGTACGCTCCCCTGGGCACGCAGCAGCAAGCGAGCTTCTTTGAAGAAGTGTCCACTCATCTCGGCTCCATCGACGCTGGCGAGTGCATCGTCCTCGGGGGGGATTTCAATTGCACCCTCGGGGTCCGGGACCGTCACGGTACCCCGCACTGCACGCGAGGTGTGAGTAAGTTGCGGGACCTGGTCAGGTCCTTCGACTTAGTGGACGTCTGGCGAAATCTCCATCCTGACTCCAGCGTGTTCACCTTTGTGTCACCTGGAGTCGGAGCGTCCAGACTCGACCGCCTTTACGTTTCGAAGGCGTACGTGTCCTGCGTTCCGGCTGCTTCTATACAGCAGGTTCCGTGCACGGACCACCGTCTGGTGTGGGCGGAGCTCACTTCGTTCTGCGCTCGGACGGGGTCCGCGTACTGGCATTTTAATAACCTGTTGTTGGAAGACCAGCGGTTCCTGGACTCGTTCCGTCGCTTCTGGGCCGGCTGGAGAAGGAAGCGGGGAGGCTTCCCCTCCTTGAGGCTATGGTGGGACGTGGGCAAGACTCACGTCCGAGTTTTCTGTCAAGAGTACGCGAAGGGGTCGACAAAGAGACGCAAATCCAGGGTCGAGGAGTTGGAGAAGGAGGTGCTCGACCTGGAGGCACGTCTCCGTCAGCCCGACGCGGACCCGGCCCTGCGGTCGGTGTACGATGAGAAGAAGGGCGCGCTGCGGGACCTGCAACTGGTCGGGTCTCGGGGCGCGTTCGTGAGGTCGCGGATCTGTTTCCTTAAGGAGATGGACCGTGGCTCTCCCTTCTTCTACTCACTGGAAAAAAGGCACGGGGTCCGTAAGCAGCTCTTTACGCTGCTGGCCGACGACGGATCACTTGTCTCGGATCCGGAGGGCATCAGGGCCATTGCCCGAGATTACTACACTGCCCTTTTCTCTCCGGATCCGTCCAGTGAGGAAGCTTGCAGAGTTTTGTGGGAGGACCTGCCGCAGGTCGGCCCGGAGTGCGCCGGAAAGCTCGACTCCCCTATAAGTCTGGGGGAGCTGACCGGCGCACTCGACGGTCTTTCTAGGGGCAAAACCCCGGGACTAGACGGGCTGACCGTGGAGTTCTTCAGGGCGTTCTGGGACGTCTTGGGGAGCGACTTCGCGGGGGTCCTGGGGGAGAGCATTGCTACCGGGGAGATGCCCCTTTCGTGGCGCAGGGCCGTGATTGCCCTGCTACCGAAGAAGGGGGATCTCCGCCTTCTTAAAAACTGGCGCCCGGTCTCCCTCCTCAGCACGGACTACAAAATCTTCGCCCGAGCCATGTCTTCTCGGCTCGGCACCGTGCTGGACCACATGATCCACCCTGACCAGTCCTACACCGTCCCGGACCGAACCATTTATGATAACATCCATCTGGTCCGGGACATCATCCACCATTCCCAGAGGGCTGGTCTGTCGAGCGCCTTCCTGTCTCTCGATCAGGAGAAGGCGTTCGACAGGGTGGATCACGAATACTTACTCGGAACTCTGCGAGCTTTCGGGTTCGGGACGCATTTTGTCGCCCGGATCCGACTTCTGTACACTGCCGCGGAGTGTCTAGTGAAGGTTAACGGGTCCCTGACGGCGCCCCTTCGCTTTGGGAGAGGGGTACGTCAGGGCTGCCCCCTGTCTGGCCAGTTGTATTCTATTTGCGTGGAGCCTTTCCTGCGCCTCTTGCGGAGGAGGTTGTCGGGATTGGTTCTGCGCGGGCCGGGCATCGGGGTGGTCCTTTCGGCTTACGCCGATGACGTGCTCCTTATGTTTAGTGACCCGGCTGACCTGCGGAGGATGCGCGAGTGCCAGGAGGTCTACTCTGCCGCTTCTTCTGCCAGGATCAACTGGGGTAAGTGTTCTGGACTCCTGGTCGGTCAGTGGCAGATGGATCCCCTACCCGAGGAGCTCAGGCCTTTCACCTGGAGCAGGACCAGCCTCCTCTACCTGGGGGTCCATCTCTGCCCCGCTGAGGAATCCTGGCCGGCAAACTGGCAGGAACTGGAGACGAAAGTCACCGCTCGCCTGCGGCGCTGGACAGGACTGCTCCGAGTGCTATCTTACCGGGGTCGAGTTCTGGTCATAAACCAGCTGATCGCCGCCATGTTGTGGTATCGGCTGGTCACTTTGACCCCTCCCCCGGACTTTGTCACAAGAATCCAGAGATTGTTAGTCGACTTCTTCTGGGACAAAAGATTGCACTGGGTCGCTGCCGAGGTTCTGAGTCTCCCGCTTAGGGAGGGTGGTCAGGCGCTAGTGTGCCTACGCACACAGGTGGCGACTTTCCGCCTTCAGACCCTGCAGCGATACCTCTACGTTGAGCCTCCTCCTAGATGGTGTGCCCTGATGACGTATTTCTTCCGTCAGGTGCACGGCCTGAATTATGACGTGCAGCTCCTGTTTATAGAACAGCTGGGCCTCGGTGGCTCCTTGCAGGCGTTGCCCGTCTTTTACCAGGACCTGATCAAAGTCTGGAAAGTGGTCGCCTCGCGACGCAGCTCTCCCCCGTCAGGAGTAGCGGCTATCGTCAGAGAGCCGCTGCTCAGGAATCCGCCCCTCCGTCCTTTTCAGTGGTTGGCGGAGAGGAGGGCTGTGGCCGCAGGGGTGACCAGGATCGGGGACGTGCTGGGTGGCGGAGGACTGGGCTGGATGCTCCCGCAGGAGTTGGCGCGACGCGCGTCTGTGAGTGTCCAGGTCGCAGCCGATGCCATCCAAGACCTGAGAACGGTCGTGCTCGGACCCGACGTTATTTTGGGTCTTGAGGTGGCCCAGGTGCGCGGTGGTCTTCCGTCTGAGCGTTCCCCTGTTCGGACGGAATTCCACATTGGCCCCAAGCCCCGAACCCTCCCTCGGGTGCTGGTGCCCCGCAATATGAGCCGCCTCGGGGACATGCCCTCTGTGCCTTTTGGCACAGCAAAGAGGGGCTTTTTGTATGGACTGCTGCTGCACACCTTCCATTTTCTCGCCCTTGTCCGTCGACCGGACACGCCCTGGCGTGCCTTGTTGCCGTCCGGCGGCGGAGGCCCTCGATGGGAGGCCCTCTACGGAGGTGTCCTCCCCCTTTCTATCGGGGACCTGGGTTGGAGGGTGTTGCATGCAGCAGTCCCTTATAATAAGAGGATGCATAGGTTCACGGACTCTCAGGACACATGCCCTTTTTGCGGTCTTGTGGAGTCCGTGGACCATGTATACATAGGGTGTTGTAGGCTGCACTCCCTTTTTAGTTATTTGAAAAACCTTTTATTGATGTTTTGTTTGCACTTCAGCCCCACGCTCCTGATCTATGGGCACCCGGTGCGGAAGGGGGTCGGGAAGGAGGAGGACCTCCTCGTGAACCTGCTCCTGGGCCTGGCCAAGTTGGCCATTAACAGGTCCAGGCAGCGGGCGATCGACGGGGGAGTCCCGCCCGATTGTTTGTCCCTCTTCCGCGGCTACGTTCGCTGCCGGATGTCCCTGGAGAAGGAGCACGCGGTGTCTGCTGGCACTCTCGAGGCCTTCCGTGCTCGGTGGGCACCGCGGGGACTGGGGTGTTTTGTTGACCCCTTTAATCACATTTTGATTTAAAGTTTGTAAGTTTCCTTTAAAACTTTGTTCTTGGTTTTACAGCTGACCTGAATTAGGGGCTGTGCCTGATTTATCCCAATTTTGTTGATTTGGTTTTCATTTAAAAGATTACCAAACGTTCAAATCTCACAATGGCAAACTATGAAACAATGTAACTTCATCTGAAACAGATGGAAACAGGTTTACTCAAAAGAGTATCAAGAGTTCAAATCTCACAATGGCAAACTGTGAAACATGTAACTTCATCTGAAACAGATGGAAACAGGTTTGTACTCGAAAGAGTATCAAGAGTTCATTTTCCTAACGATCTCGTGGAGGTAATTGTGGATTCAGTTGGTTTCCTGGTACTGAGGAGAGAAGGTGTGTGGTGTTGATGTTGCTGCTCCTCAGTGTTTCAACTGTTTCTGCTGCTGCCTTTGGGGTTGTTGCTTCTGCTGTGTGCTGCTGCTGCTTCTGCTGCTGCTCCTCCAGTGCTGCCAAAGGAGAGAGAGGGAGAGAAGAGAACAGTTGCTACTGTTGCTACAGGACAGGAAGGCCAGGAGGCCAGGACTGAGTTTAAAAAACAACATCCTAGGTGGGTGTCTGAACTGTGTATTTTTGTTTAAGGTGGGGGCAATTAAGGACTGTGTTTTTGTAGGGGGAGGCAAGAAGACTGCCAGAGGAGTTGGGGAAGGAAGAGCGGGAGGGTGTGTGTGTGTGCTGAAACCATCTTTCTGCCACCCCTCCCCCCAACCCAGCCCTTTTCCCAGTAAGGCCAGCAATAGCTGGTGAAGACATCGCCTCCCCCTGCCTGAAGAACATCAGGCCCCCACCCACCGTCCATCCACCATCGAGGACACCCACCAGGACATTTACCTCTTTCCCTCCTGTGCCTCCCTGTCTTTTACTCCTCTCCCTCCTCTCCTCTCCTGCCTAAAAGAGGGGAGGTTGTTTCTACCTCTCTCCCCCACCCCCTTTCCTCCCTATATTTCTAAAAAAAAATAAAAAGAAAAAAACAAAATGGCCAATCCTTCCCGGGGTGGGCGTGGCTCTGGCCCTAAGGCCAATTCACCATCACCTGTGGCCGGGCCCTCGAGGGCTAATGTGGAGGCGGTTTTGTCACCGGTGGCAGGGCCTCAAAAAAAGAAAACTTATGCGGGGGTGGTTGCTTCTGCGGCTCCAGCTGCTCCCGCTGCCCTGTCACCTTTCCGCCTCCTGACCAGGGCCCTTGGGGTAAAGAGCTATGCTCACCCTGAAATGACAATAGAGGCCTGCGTAAAGGCTATGGCTGGGGTCGTCGGCCCCTCAGCCATTGTCGCGGCCTCTAAAATGTATGGGAAGGCCATATTCTTCTTGAGGTCCGAGCGGGCGGTGCACCTCGCCCTGCAAAAAGGACTCACTGTGGGCGGGACTTTTCTGGCGGTGGACCCCCTTGAGGCCACCGCCCAGAGAATTATTATTTCGAACATCCCGCCTTTTCTATCCAGTGAGCTCCTCCTCCCCCACCTTAATAAATTGGGGGAGGTCAGGTCGGGGGTTGCACCAATCCCGCTCGGCCTCAAAGACTCGGCCCTCCGCCATGTGTACTCCTTCCGGCGCCAGGTATTTGTCCGCTTGGCCCAGGAGGAGTGCCTGGAGGGGGCCTTCGTTATCAATTTTGAGGGGACCGCCTATCGGGTCTTCTGGACCGTGGAGGGCGTGCGGTGCCATGCTTGTAAGGAGGCGGGGCACGTGAGGAAGAACTGCCCCGCCTCCAAGGCTACGAGCCCCACCCAAGCGGCCACGGCTGGCACCGCCCCTCCTCCCCCCGCCACCACTCCATCTCCCTCCCCGCAAGGGGAAGCGACGCCGGCGGCCACTGCCATCTCGGCTGCCGGTGAGGCGGGGGGAGAGCCCCCACGCCGTAAGAAGGCGCAGAGGAAGACCCGCAACCTGGAGGCGGCCCCTGAAACGCCCCAAAACCCCCAAACACCTGCAAGCACCGGCTCGGGGGAAAAGACAACATCCGGCCCCGGCGTCGTGTCCGCGTGTGCTCCCGGGCCCGTGGGTGCTAAGGCGCCGAGTGCTGGGCCCGGCGTCGTCCCTGCGCGTGCTCCCGGGGCCGGCGGGGAAGGGACGCGGGACCCCGAGCCGGGGTATCTAACACCCAAAACCCAGAGGGTGGAGTGTCCGGGAGGGCTGGACAAGGAGGAGGGGGCCTCGGAAATGGAGGTCTCCCTAGCCCCCAGCCTGACCCGGAAGAGACGTCACGCTTCGGAGGAGGAGGTGGGTGATGCCCAAACTGAAGAAGTTGGGTGTGTCCCTTCCCCCGATGAAGAGGTGGTGGCGTCTCCACCAAGTAAAATCTCGCCCTGTCCTCTGGGGGAACTCAAAACCCCTGCACCGACTCCCACCACTATTACCCCTGTCAACCTGCTGCAGTCCCCTGAACAGGGCCCCTCGGGGGTCACTGAAGGCACCTCCCTTGAGGTGGTGCCCGACTCAGAGACCCTCGATACCCCCGAGGTACCTTCTGGCTCATCGGGGGACTGCAACTTTCAAAATTTAAAAAATGTCAACGGGTCATTGGGTGGCGGCGAAAAGGAAGGCCTTCCCGCTCCCTCCCAAACCTTAGCACCGGGCGTCCTAGTTTTAGGTCAGGAGCTTGTCCTGAGCTCCCCGGACGACCCGGTGCCGGGAGGAGAGCGGGCATCAGAACTGCCGCTGCCCTCTGACCCAAAACGTTTAGAGGAGACCAGAGAGGACCCCTCTGGCCTTGATCCTGGGGGTGGGATCGAGGTACAGGTGGGGCCAGCTGGCAGCTCCGAATCAGCCCCCGTACTCAATGCGGGGGAGGGGTCGGAAGCTGGAGGCGACGACCTGGAGGAGGACGGGGTGTCCGTGGTGAGCGCTGGAGATTACGCTGAGTCGCTCTCAAGCGAGGCGGTGGATCCCCTGGTGCCCTCCACTGACTCCCCCCTCATCCCCCCAAGGGAACTCCGGGACTTTTTGGCGAGTCATCGCGGTCGCCGAGACAGGGTTCAGTTGGCCTTGGACCGGTGGCATTCTTTTCCGCTGGTGTTCTGGTCCACTCGCGAGGCTCTCAAGTCTCCTGAGTTGGATAGGAACGCGCGGCGGAGGGTCCAAACGTTTCTCGCTGGGCTCCTGAAGGAGAGGAAGGACTAAAAAGTCCTCTTCTTCTTTTTAATGACTTAAGGTGAAGGTTTGATGTACCTTTGACAATGAAGACGACTATAGCCAGCCTCAACATCCGCGGCAGCAGGGCCGCACAGCGCAGGTTCCAGAACTTCTCGGTCCTCAGGGACGGGAAGTACGCGTTGTGCTTCCTGCAAGAAACCCATACCGTTCCGGGAGACGAAGCCACGTGGCTCCTGGAGTGGCGAGGGGGGGTCTACATGAGTCACCTAGCCTCCAATTCTGGCGGGGTGGCTATCTTGTTGGCCCCGCATTTTCAGCCGGAGATCTTGGGGGTCAAGGAGCCAGTGCCAGGCCGGTTGCTGCACCTGACTGTGCGTCTGGGGGGGGCGGTGCTTCACTTTGTGAATGTGTACGCTCCCCTGGGCACGCAGCAGCAAGCGAGCTTCTTTGAAGAAGTGTCCACTCATCTCGGCTCCATCGACGCTGGCGAGTGCATCGTCCTCGGGGGGGATTTCAATTGCACCCTCGGGGTCCGGGACCGTCACGGTACCCCGCACTGCACGCGAGGTGTGAGTAAGTTGCGGGACCTGGTCAGGTCCTTCGACTTAGTGGACGTCTGGCGAAATCTCCATCCTGACTCCAGCGTGTTCACCTTTGTGTCACCTGGAGTCGGAGCGTCCAGACTCGACCGCCTTTACGTTTCGAAGGCGTACGTGTCCTGCGTTCCGGCTGCTTCTATACAGCAGGTTCCGTGCACGGACCACCGTCTGGTGTGGGCGGAGCTCACTTCGTTCTGCGCTCGGACGGGGTCCGCGTACTGGCATTTTAATAACCTGTTGTTGGAAGACCAGCGGTTCCTGGACTCGTTCCGTCGCTTCTGGGCCGGCTGGAGAAGGAAGCGGGGAGGCTTCCCCTCCTTGAGGCTATGGTGGGACGTGGGCAAGACTCACGTCCGAGTTTTCTGTCAAGAGTACGCGAAGGGGTCGACAAAGAGACGCAAATCCAGGGTCGAGGAGTTGGAGAAGGAGGTGCTCGACCTGGAGGCACGTCTCCGTCAGCCCGACGCGGACCCGGCCCTGCGGTCGGTGTACGATGAGAAGAAGGGCGCGCTGCGGGACCTGCAACTGGTCGGGTCTCGGGGCGCGTTCGTGAGGTCGCGGATCTGTTTCCTTAAGGAGATGGACCGTGGCTCTCCCTTCTTCTACTCACTGGAAAAAAGGCACGGGGTCCGTAAGCAGCTCTTTACGCTGCTGGCCGACGACGGATCACTTGTCTCGGATCCGGAGGGCATCAGGGCCATTGCCCGAGATTACTACACTGCCCTTTTCTCTCCGGATCCGTCCAGTGAGGAAGCTTGCAGAGTTTTGTGGGAGGACCTGCCGCAGGTCGGCCCGGAGTGCGCCGGAAAGCTCGACTCCCCTATAAGTCTGGGGGAGCTGACCGGCGCACTCGACGGTCTTTCTAGGGGCAAAACCCCGGGACTAGACGGGCTGACCGTGGAGTTCTTCAGGGCGTTCTGGGACGTCTTGGGGAGCGACTTCGCGGGGGTCCTGGGGGAGAGCATTGCTACCGGGGAGATGCCCCTTTCGTGGCGCAGGGCCGTGATTGCCCTGCTACCGAAGAAGGGGGATCTCCGCCTTCTTAAAAACTGGCGCCCGGTCTCCCTCCTCAGCACGGACTACAAAATCTTCGCCCGAGCCATGTCTTCTCGGCTCGGCACCGTGCTGGACCACATGATCCACCCTGACCAGTCCTACACCGTCCCGGACCGAACCATTTATGATAACATCCATCTGGTCCGGGACATCATCCACCATTCCCAGAGGGCTGGTCTGTCGAGCGCCTTCCTGTCTCTCGATCAGGAGAAGGCGTTCGACAGGGTGGATCACGAATACTTACTCGGAACTCTGCGAGCTTTCGGGTTCGGGACGCATTTTGTCGCCCGGATCCGACTTCTGTACACTGCCGCGGAGTGTCTAGTGAAGGTTAACGGGTCCCTGACGGCGCCCCTTCGCTTTGGGAGAGGGGTACGTCAGGGCTGCCCCCTGTCTGGCCAGTTGTATTCTATTTGCGTGGAGCCTTTCCTGCGCCTCTTGCGGAGGAGGTTGTCGGGATTGGTTCTGCGCGGGCCGGGCATCGGGGTGGTCCTTTCGGCTTACGCCGATGACGTGCTCCTTATGTTTAGTGACCCGGCTGACCTGCGGAGGATGCGCGAGTGCCAGGAGGTCTACTCTGCCGCTTCTTCTGCCAGGATCAACTGGGGTAAGTGTTCTGGACTCCTGGTCGGTCAGTGGCAGATGGATCCCCTACCCGAGGAGCTCAGGCCTTTCACCTGGAGCAGGACCAGCCTCCTCTACCTGGGGGTCCATCTCTGCCCCGCTGAGGAATCCTGGCCGGCAAACTGGCAGGAACTGGAGACGAAAGTCACCGCTCGCCTGCGGCGCTGGACAGGACTGCTCCGAGTGCTATCTTACCGGGGTCGAGTTCTGGTCATAAACCAGCTGATCGCCGCCATGTTGTGGTATCGGCTGGTCACTTTGACCCCTCCCCCGGACTTTGTCACAAGAATCCAGAGATTGTTAGTCGACTTCTTCTGGGACAAAAGATTGCACTGGGTCGCTGCCGAGGTTCTGAGTCTCCCGCTTAGGGAGGGTGGTCAGGCGCTAGTGTGCCTACGCACACAGGTGGCGACTTTCCGCCTTCAGACCCTGCAGCGATACCTCTACGTTGAGCCTCCTCCTAGATGGTGTGCCCTGATGACGTATTTCTTCCGTCAGGTGCACGGCCTGAATTATGACGTGCAGCTCCTGTTTATAGAACAGCTGGGCCTCGGTGGCTCCTTGCAGGCGTTGCCCGTCTTTTACCAGGACCTGATCAAAGTCTGGAAAGTGGTCGCCTCGCGACGCAGCTCTCCCCCGTCAGGAGTAGCGGCTATCGTCAGAGAGCCGCTGCTCAGGAATCCGCCCCTCCGTCCTTTTCAGTGGTTGGCGGAGAGGAGGGCTGTGGCCGCAGGGGTGACCAGGATCGGGGACGTGCTGGGTGGCGGAGGACTGGGCTGGATGCTCCCGCAGGAGTTGGCGCGACGCGCGTCTGTGAGTGTCCAGGTCGCAGCCGATGCCATCCAAGACCTGAGAACGGTCGTGCTCGGACCCGACGTTATTTTGGGTCTTGAGGTGGCCCAGGTGCGCGGTGGTCTTCCGTCTGAGCGTTCCCCTGTTCGGACGGAATTCCACATTGGCCCCAAGCCCCGAACCCTCCCTCGGGTGCTGGTGCCCCGCAATATGAGCCGCCTCGGGGACATGCCCTCTGTGCCTTTTGGCACAGCAAAGAGGGGCTTTTTGTATGGACTGCTGCTGCACACCTTCCATTTTCTCGCCCTTGTCCGTCGACCGGACACGCCCTGGCGTGCCTTGTTGCCGTCCGGCGGCGGAGGCCCTCGATGGGAGGCCCTCTACGGAGGTGTCCTCCCCCTTTCTATCGGGGACCTGGGTTGGAGGGTGTTGCATGCAGCAGTCCCTTATAATAAGAGGATGCATAGGTTCACGGACTCTCAGGACACATGCCCTTTTTGCGGTCTTGTGGAGTCCGTGGACCATGTATACATAGGGTGTTGTAGGCTGCACTCCCTTTTTAGTTATTTGAAAAACCTTTTATTGATGTTTTGTTTGCACTTCAGCCCCACGCTCCTGATCTATGGGCACCCGGTGCGGAAGGGGGTCGGGAAGGAGGAGGACCTCCTCGTGAACCTGCTCCTGGGCCTGGCCAAGTTGGCCATTAACAGGTCCAGGCAGCGGGCGATCGACGGGGGAGTCCCGCCCGATTGTTTGTCCCTCTTCCGCGGCTACGTTCGCTGCCGGATGTCCCTGGAGAAGGAGCACGCGGTGTCTGCTGGCACTCTCGAGGCCTTCCGTGCTCGGTGGGCACCGCGGGGACTGGGGTGTTTTGTTGACCCCTTTAATCACATTTTGATTTAAAGTTTGTAAGTTTCCTTTAAAACTTTGTTCTTGGTTTTACAGCTGACCTGAATTAGGGGCTGTGCCTGATTTATCCCAATTTTGTTGATTTGGTTTTCATTTAAAAGATTATCAATGCAGCTGGCTTGGCCTGAATAGCCAAGTGGTTATGGTACTGGGTTTGTAACCCCAAAATCAAGAGTTCAAATCTCACCATAGCAAATTATGAAACAATGTAATTTCATCTGAATAGGAGCAGATGAAAACGTGTTTGTACTCGAAAGAGTTCACCATTGCCTATGCCCAGCTTGGGGGCAGAGTCTGTTCTGTTTTAGAGTTCATTTTCCTAACGATCTCGTGGAGGTAATTGTGGATTCAGTTGGTTTCCTGGTACTGAGGAGAGAAGGTGTGTGGTGTTGGTGTTGCTGCTCCTCAGTGTTTCAACTGTTTCTGCTGCTGCCTTTGGGGTTGTTGCTTCTGCTGTGTGCTGCTGCTGCTTCTGCTGCTGCTCCTCCAGTGCTGCCAAAGGAGAGAGAGGGAGAGAAGAGAACAGTTGCTACTGTTGCTACAGGACAGGAAGGCCAGGAGGCCAGGACTGAGTTAAAAAACAACATCCTAGGTGGGTGTCTGAACTGTGTATTTTTGTTTAAGGTGGGGGCAATTAAGGACTGTGTTTTTGTAGGGGGAGGCAAGAAGACTGCCAGAGGAGTTGGGGAAGGAAGAGAGGGAGGGTGTGTGTGTGTGCTGAAACCATCTTTCTGCCACCCCTCCCCCCAACCCAGCCCTTTTCCCAGTAAGGCCAGCAATAGCTGGTGAAGACATCGCCTCCCCCTGCCTGAAGAACATCAGGCCCCCACCCACCGTCCATCCACCATCGAGGACACCCACCAGGACATTTACCTCTTTCCCTCCTGTGCCTCCCTGTCTTTTACTCCTCTCCCTCCTCTCCTCTCCTGCCTAAAAGAGGGGAGGTTGTTTCTACCTCTCTCCCCCACCCCCTTTCCTCCCTATATTTCTAAAAAAAAATAAAAAGAAAAAAACAAAATGGCCAATCCTTCCCGGGGTGGGCGTGGCTCTGGCCCTAAGGCCAATTCACCATCACCTGTGGCCGGGCCCTCGAGGGCTAATGTGGAGGCGGTTTTGTCACCGGTGGCAGGGCCTCAAAAAAAGAAAACTTATGCGGGGGTGGTTGCTTCTGCGGCTCCAGCTGCTCCCGCTGCCCTGTCACCTTTCCGCCTCCTGACCAGGGCCCTTGGGGTAAAGAGCTATGCTCACCCTGAAATGACAATAGAGGCCTGCGTAAAGGCTATGGCTGGGGTCGTCGGCCCCTCAGCCATTGTCGCGGCCTCTAAAATGTATGGGAAGGCCATATTCTTCTTGAGGTCCGAGCGGGCGGTGCACCTCGCCCTGCAAAAAGGACTCACTGTGGGCGGGACTTTTCTGGCGGTGGACCCCCTTGAGGCCACCGCCCAGAGAATTATTATTTCGAACATCCCGCCTTTTCTATCCAGTGAGCTCCTCCTCCCCCACCTTAATAAATTGGGGGAGGTCAGGTCGGGGGTTGCACCAATCCCGCTCGGCCTCAAAGACTCGGCCCTCCGCCATGTGTACTCCTTCCGGCGCCAGGTATTTGTCCGCTTGGCCCAGGAGGAGTGCCTGGAGGGGGCCTTCGTTATCAATTTTGAGGGGACCGCCTATCGGGTCTTCTGGACCGTGGAGGGCGTGCGGTGCCATGCTTGTAAGGAGGCGGGGCACGTGAGGAAGAACTGCCCCGCCTCCAAGGCTACGAGCCCCACCCAAGCGGCCACGGCTGGCACCGCCCCTCCTCCCCCCGCCACCACTCCATCTCCCTCCCCGCAAGGGGAAGCGACGCCGGCGGCCACTGCCATCTCGGCTGCCGGTGAGGCGGGGGGAGAGCCCCCACGCCGTAAGAAGGCGCAGAGGAAGACCCGCAACCTGGAGGCGGCCCCTGAAACGCCCCAAAACCCCCAAACACCTGCAAGCACCGGCTCGGGGGAAAAGACAACATCCGGCCCCGGCGTCGTGTCCGCGTGTGCTCCCGGGCCCGTGGGTGCTAAGGCGCCGAGTGCTGGGCCCGGCGTCGTCCCTGCGCGTGCTCCCGGGGCCGGCGGGGAAGGGACGCGGGACCCCGAGCCGGGGTATCTAACACCCAAAACCCAGAGGGTGGAGTGTCCGGGAGGGCTGGACAAGGAGGAGGGGGCCTCGGAAATGGAGGTCTCCCTAGCCCCCAGCCTGACCCGGAAGAGACGTCACGCTTCGGAGGAGGAGGTGGGTGATGCCCAAACTGAAGAAGTTGGGTGTGTCCCTTCCCCCGATGAAGAGGTGGTGGCGTCTCCACCAAGTAAAATCTCGCCCTGTCCTCTGGGGGAACTCAAAACCCCTGCACCGACTCCCACCACTATTACCCCTGTCAACCTGCTGCAGTCCCCTGAACAGGGCCCCTCGGGGGTCACTGAAGGCACCTCCCTTGAGGTGGTGCCCGACTCAGAGACCCTCGATACCCCCGAGGTACCTTCTGGCTCATCGGGGGACTGCAACTTTCAAAATTTAAAAAATGTCAACGGGTCATTGGGTGGCGGCGAAAAGGAAGGCCTTCCCGCTCCCTCCCAAACCTTAGCACCGGGCGTCCTAGTTTTAGGTCAGGAGCTTGTCCTGAGCTCCCCGGACGACCCGGTGCCGGGAGGAGAGCGGGCATCAGAACTGCCGCTGCCCTCTGACCCAAAACGTTTAGAGGAGACCAGAGAGGACCCCTCTGGCCTTGATCCTGGGGGTGGGATCGAGGTACAGGTGGGGCCAGCTGGCAGCTCCGAATCAGCCCCCGTACTCAATGCGGGGGAGGGGTCGGAAGCTGGAGGCGACGACCTGGAGGAGGACGGGGTGTCCGTGGTGAGCGCTGGAGATTACGCTGAGTCGCTCTCAAGCGAGGCGGTGGATCCCCTGGTGCCCTCCACTGACTCCCCCCTCATCCCCCCAAGGGAACTCCGGGACTTTTTGGCGAGTCATCGCGGTCGCCGAGACAGGGTTCAGTTGGCCTTGGACCGGTGGCATTCTTTTCCGCTGGTGTTCTGGTCCACTCGCGAGGCTCTCAAGTCTCCTGAGTTGGATAGGAACGCGCGGCGGAGGGTCCAAACGTTTCTCGCTGGGCTCCTGAAGGAGAGGAAGGACTAAAAAGTCCTCTTCTTCTTTTTAATGACTTAAGGTGAAGGTTTGATGTACCTTTGACAATGAAGACGACTATAGCCAGCCTCAACATCCGCGGCAGCAGGGCCGCACAGCGCAGGTTCCAGAACTTCTCGGTCCTCAGGGACGGGAAGTACGCGTTGTGCTTCCTGCAAGAAACCCATACCGTTCCGGGAGACGAAGCCACGTGGCTCCTGGAGTGGCGAGGGGGGGTCTACATGAGTCACCTAGCCTCCAATTCTGGCGGGGTGGCTATCTTGTTGGCCCCGCATTTTCAGCCGGAGATCTTGGGGGTCAAGGAGCCAGTGCCAGGCCGGTTGCTGCACCTGACTGTGCGTCTGGGGGGGGCGGTGCTTCACTTTGTGAATGTGTACGCTCCCCTGGGCACGCAGCAGCAAGCGAGCTTCTTTGAAGAAGTGTCCACTCATCTCGGCTCCATCGACGCTGGCGAGTGCATCGTCCTCGGGGGGGATTTCAATTGCACCCTCGGGGTCCGGGACCGTCACGGTACCCCGCACTGCACGCGAGGTGTGAGTAAGTTGCGGGACCTGGTCAGGTCCTTCGACTTAGTGGACGTCTGGCGAAATCTCCATCCTGACTCCAGCGTGTTCACCTTTGTGTCACCTGGAGTCGGAGCGTCCAGACTCGACCGCCTTTACGTTTCGAAGGCGTACGTGTCCTGCGTTCCGGCTGCTTCTATACAGCAGGTTCCGTGCACGGACCACCGTCTGGTGTGGGCGGAGCTCACTTCGTTCTGCGCTCGGACGGGGTCCGCGTACTGGCATTTTAATAACCTGTTGTTGGAAGACCAGCGGTTCCTGGACTCGTTCCGTCGCTTCTGGGCCGGCTGGAGAAGGAAGCGGGGAGGCTTCCCCTCCTTGAGGCTATGGTGGGACGTGGGCAAGACTCACGTCCGAGTTTTCTGTCAAGAGTACGCGAAGGGGTCGACAAAGAGACGCAAATCCAGGGTCGAGGAGTTGGAGAAGGAGGTGCTCGACCTGGAGGCACGTCTCCGTCAGCCCGACGCGGACCCGGCCCTGCGGTCGGTGTACGATGAGAAGAAGGGCGCGCTGCGGGACCTGCAACTGGTCGGGTCTCGGGGCGCGTTCGTGAGGTCGCGGATCTGTTTCCTTAAGGAGATGGACCGTGGCTCTCCCTTCTTCTACTCACTGGAAAAAAGGCACGGGGTCCGTAAGCAGCTCTTTACGCTGCTGGCCGACGACGGATCACTTGTCTCGGATCCGGAGGGCATCAGGGCCATTGCCCGAGATTACTACACTGCCCTTTTCTCTCCGGATCCGTCCAGTGAGGAAGCTTGCAGAGTTTTGTGGGAGGACCTGCCGCAGGTCGGCCCGGAGTGCGCCGGAAAGCTCGACTCCCCTATAAGTCTGGGGGAGCTGACCGGCGCACTCGACGGTCTTTCTAGGGGCAAAACCCCGGGACTAGACGGGCTGACCGTGGAGTTCTTCAGGGCGTTCTGGGACGTCTTGGGGAGCGACTTCGCGGGGGTCCTGGGGGAGAGCATTGCTACCGGGGAGATGCCCCTTTCGTGGCGCAGGGCCGTGATTGCCCTGCTACCGAAGAAGGGGGATCTCCGCCTTCTTAAAAACTGGCGCCCGGTCTCCCTCCTCAGCACGGACTACAAAATCTTCGCCCGAGCCATGTCTTCTCGGCTCGGCACCGTGCTGGACCACATGATCCACCCTGACCAGTCCTACACCGTCCCGGACCGAACCATTTATGATAACATCCATCTGGTCCGGGACATCATCCACCATTCCCAGAGGGCTGGTCTGTCGAGCGCCTTCCTGTCTCTCGATCAGGAGAAGGCGTTCGACAGGGTGGATCACGAATACTTACTCGGAACTCTGCGAGCTTTCGGGTTCGGGACGCATTTTGTCGCCCGGATCCGACTTCTGTACACTGCCGCGGAGTGTCTAGTGAAGGTTAACGGGTCCCTGACGGCGCCCCTTCGCTTTGGGAGAGGGGTACGTCAGGGCTGCCCCCTGTCTGGCCAGTTGTATTCTATTTGCGTGGAGCCTTTCCTGCGCCTCTTGCGGAGGAGGTTGTCGGGATTGGTTCTGCGCGGGCCGGGCATCGGGGTGGTCCTTTCGGCTTACGCCGATGACGTGCTCCTTATGTTTAGTGACCCGGCTGACCTGCGGAGGATGCGCGAGTGCCAGGAGGTCTACTCTGCCGCTTCTTCTGCCAGGATCAACTGGGGTAAGTGTTCTGGACTCCTGGTCGGTCAGTGGCAGATGGATCCCCTACCCGAGGAGCTCAGGCCTTTCACCTGGAGCAGGACCAGCCTCCTCTACCTGGGGGTCCATCTCTGCCCCGCTGAGGAATCCTGGCCGGCAAACTGGCAGGAACTGGAGACGAAAGTCACCGCTCGCCTGCGGCGCTGGACAGGACTGCTCCGAGTGCTATCTTACCGGGGTCGAGTTCTGGTCATAAACCAGCTGATCGCCGCCATGTTGTGGTATCGGCTGGTCACTTTGACCCCTCCCCCGGACTTTGTCACAAGAATCCAGAGATTGTTAGTCGACTTCTTCTGGGACAAAAGATTGCACTGGGTCGCTGCCGAGGTTCTGAGTCTCCCGCTTAGGGAGGGTGGTCAGGCGCTAGTGTGCCTACGCACACAGGTGGCGACTTTCCGCCTTCAGACCCTGCAGCGATACCTCTACGTTGAGCCTCCTCCTAGATGGTGTGCCCTGATGACGTATTTCTTCCGTCAGGTGCACGGCCTGAATTATGACGTGCAGCTCCTGTTTATAGAACAGCTGGGCCTCGGTGGCTCCTTGCAGGCGTTGCCCGTCTTTTACCAGGACCTGATCAAAGTCTGGAAAGTGGTCGCCTCGCGACGCAGCTCTCCCCCGTCAGGAGTAGCGGCTATCGTCAGAGAGCCGCTGCTCAGGAATCCGCCCCTCCGTCCTTTTCAGTGGTTGGCGGAGAGGAGGGCTGTGGCCGCAGGGGTGACCAGGATCGGGGACGTGCTGGGTGGCGGAGGACTGGGCTGGATGCTCCCGCAGGAGTTGGCGCGACGCGCGTCTGTGAGTGTCCAGGTCGCAGCCGATGCCATCCAAGACCTGAGAACGGTCGTGCTCGGACCCGACGTTATTTTGGGTCTTGAGGTGGCCCAGGTGCGCGGTGGTCTTCCGTCTGAGCGTTCCCCTGTTCGGACGGAATTCCACATTGGCCCCAAGCCCCGAACCCTCCCTCGGGTGCTGGTGCCCCGCAATATGAGCCGCCTCGGGGACATGCCCTCTGTGCCTTTTGGCACAGCAAAGAGGGGCTTTTTGTATGGACTGCTGCTGCACACCTTCCATTTTCTCGCCCTTGTCCGTCGACCGGACACGCCCTGGCGTGCCTTGTTGCCGTCCGGCGGCGGAGGCCCTCGATGGGAGGCCCTCTACGGAGGTGTCCTCCCCCTTTCTATCGGGGACCTGGGTTGGAGGGTGTTGCATGCAGCAGTCCCTTATAATAAGAGGATGCATAGGTTCACGGACTCTCAGGACACATGCCCTTTTTGCGGTCTTGTGGAGTCCGTGGACCATGTATACATAGGGTGTTGTAGGCTGCACTCCCTTTTTAGTTATTTGAAAAACCTTTTATTGATGTTTTGTTTGCACTTCAGCCCCACGCTCCTGATCTATGGGCACCCGGTGCGGAAGGGGGTCGGGAAGGAGGAGGACCTCCTCGTGAACCTGCTCCTGGGCCTGGCCAAGTTGGCCATTAACAGGTCCAGGCAGCGGGCGATCGACGGGGGAGTCCCGCCCGATTGTTTGTCCCTCTTCCGCGGCTACGTTCGCTGCCGGATGTCCCTGGAGAAGGAGCACGCGGTGTCTGCTGGCACTCTCGAGGCCTTCCGTGCTCGGTGGGCACCGCGGGGACTGGGGTGTTTTGTTGACCCCTTTAATCACATTTTGATTTAAAGTTTGTAAGTTTCCTTTAAACTTTGTTCTTGGTTTTACAGCTGACCTGAATTAGGGGCTGTGCCTGATTTATCCCAATTTTGTTGATTTGGTTTTCATTTAAAAGATTATCAAGAGTTCAAATCTCACAATGGCAAACTATGAAACAATGTAACTTCATCTGAAACAGATGGAAACAGGTTTACTCAAAAGAGTATCA
Organism: Carcharodon carcharias; assembly: GCF_017639515.1. Classification (NCBI taxonomy): domain Eukaryota; kingdom Metazoa; phylum Chordata; class Chondrichthyes; order Lamniformes; family Lamnidae; genus Carcharodon; species Carcharodon carcharias. Next base: position 78,370,638 of record NC_054475.1, on the reverse strand, counting down.
AGAGTTCATTCTAACGATCTCGTGGAGGTAATTGTGGATTCAGTTGGTTTCCTGATACTGAGGAGAGAAGGTGTGTGGTGTTGGTGTTGCTGCTCCTCAGTGTTTCAACTGTTTCTGCTGCTGCCTTTGGGGTTGTTGCTTCTGCTGTGTGCTGCTGCTGCCCCTGCACTTGAGGGTGTTTGCTGCTGCTGCTGGACCTGCACTTGAAGGTGTTTGCTGCTGCTGCTGGACCTGCCCGTGTGGAGCAAAAGGAGAGAGAGGGAGAGAAGAAGAACAGCTTCTGTTGCTACAGGACAGGAAGGCCAGGAGGCCAGGACTGTGTCTGAAAACAACATCCTAGGTGGGTGTCCAACATTATTGTTTGTGTAAGGTGGGGGCAATAAAGGACTGTGTTTTGTAGGGGGAGGAAAGAAGACTGCAGGAAGGTTTGGGGAAGGAAGAGAGGGGGGTGTGTGGTTAAAACCACCATTCTGCTACCCCCCCCGCCCCACCCAGCCCTTTCCCAGTAAGGCCAGCGGTGGCTGGTGAAGACATCGCCTCCCCCTGCAAGAAGATCATCACACCCCACCCAACATCCACCTTTCACTGGAGACACCCACCTGGACTCTTCCCTTTTCCCTCCTGTGCCTCCCTGTCCTTCACTCCTCTCCCTCCTCTCCTCTCCTGTACAAAAGGGGGAGGTTATTACTACCTCCCTCCCTAGGGAGGAACATTGTATATTTAATAAAAAAAAATATATATATATTAAAAAATATATATAATTTAAAAAAAAAAATGGCCAATCCTTCCCAGGGTGGGCGTGGCTCTGGCCTTAAAGCCAGTTCAACATCTCCTGTGGCCGGGCCCTCGAGGGCTAATGTGGAGGCGGCTTTGTCACCGGTGGCAGGGCCTACAAAAAAGACTTATGCGGGGGTGGTTGCTTCTGCAGCTCCTGCTGCTCCCGCTGCCCTGTCGCCATTCCGTCTCCTCACCAGGGCCCTCGGGGTAAAATGCTACGCTCACCCTGAGATGACTATTGAGGCCTGCGTTAAGGCTATGGCTGGGGTTGTCGGCCCCTCAGCCATTGTCGCGGCCTCAAAGATGTATGGGAGGGCCATCTTTTTCTTGAGGTCCGAGCGGGCGGTGCGACTCGCCCTGCAGAAGGGGCTCACTGTGGGCGGGACTTTTCTGGCGGTGGATCCCCTTGAGGCCACCGCCCAGAAGATTGTTATTTCAAATGTCCCGCCCTTTATACCATGTGGGCTCCTCCTCCCCCACCTTAATAAGCTGGGGGAGGTCAGGTCGGGGGTTGCACCAGTCCCGCTCGGCCTCAAAGACTCGGCCCTCCGCCACGTGTACTCCTTCCGGCGCCAAGTTTTCGTCCGCTTGGCCCGGGAGGAGTGCCTGGAGGGGGCCTTCTCAGTTAATTTTGAGGGGACCGCCTATCGGGTCTTCTGGACCGCGGAGGGTGTGCGGTGCCATGCCTGTAAGGAGGTGGGGCACGTAAGAAAGAACTGCCCCGCCTCCAAGGCCACGAGCCCCACCCAAGCGGCCGCGGCTGGCACCGCCCCTCCTCCCCCCGCCACCACTCCATCTCCCTCCCCGCAAGGGGAAGCGACCCCGGCAGCAGCTGCCATCTCGGCTGCCGGTGAGGCGGGGGGAGAGCCCCCGCGCCGTAAGAAGGCGCGGAGGAAGACCCGAAATTTGGAGGCGGCCCCTGAAACGCCCCAAACCCCCCAAACACATGGAAAAACCGGCTCGGGGGAAAAAACATCATCCGGCCCCGGCGTCATGTCCGCGTGTGCTCCCGGGTCCGTGGGCGCTAAGGCGCCAAGTGCTGGGCCCGGCGTCGTCCCTGCGCGTGCTCCCGGGGCCGGCGGGGAAAAGACGCGGGACCCCGAGCCGGGGAAACAAACATCAAAAACCCAGAGGGTGGAGTGTCCGGGAGGGCTGGACAAGGAGGAGGGGGCCTCGGAAATGGAGGTCTCCCTAGCCCCCAGCCTGACCCGGAAGAGACGTCACGCTTCGGAGGAGGAAGTGGGCGACGCCCAAACTGAAGAAGTTGGGCGTGTCCCTTCCCCTGATGAAGAGGTGGTGGCGTCTCCACCCAGTAAAACCTCGCCCTGCCCTCTGGGGGAACCCGAAACTCCTACCCCTACCACTGTTCCCCCTACCAGTCTGCTGCAGTCCCCTGAACAGGACCCCTCGGGGGTCACTGAGGGCACCTCCCTTGAGGTGGTGTCCATCTCAGTGCACTCTATACCCCCTGAGGTACCTTCTGGCTCGTCGGGGGACTGCAACTTTGAAAATTTAAAAAATATAAATGCGTCATTGGGTGGCGGCGAAAAGGAGGGCCTTCCCGCTCCCTCCCAAACCTTGACACCGGGCGTCCTATGTTTAGGTCAGGAGCTTGTCCTGAGCTCCCCGGACGACCCGGTGCCGGGAGGAGAGCGGGCATCAGAACTGCCGCTGCCCTCTGGACCCAAAAAGTTTAGAGGAGACCAGAGAGGACTCCTCTGGCCTTGATCCTGGGGGTGGGATCGAGGCACAGATAGAGCCAGCTGGCAGCTCCGACTCAGCCCCCGTACTCAATGTGGGGGAGGGGTCGGAAGCTGGAGGCGACGACCCGGAGGAGGACGAGGTGTCGGTGGTGAGCGTTGGGGATTACGCGGAGTCGCTCTCAAGCGAGGCGGTGGATCCCCTGGTGCCCTCTACTGACTCCCCCCTCATCCCCCCAAGGGAACTCCGGGACTTTTTGTCGGGGCACCGCGGTCGCCGAGACAGGGTTCAGTTGGCCTTGGACCGGTGGCATTCGTTTCCGCTGGTGTTCTGGTCCACTCGCGAGGCTCTCAAGTCTCCTGAGTTGGATAGGAACGCGCGGCGGAGGGTCCAAACGTTTCTCGCTGGGCTCCTGAAGGAGAGGAAGGACTAAAAAGTCCTCTTCTTCTTTTTAATGACTTAAGGTGAAGGTTTGATGTACCTTTGACAATGAAGACCACTATAGCCAGCCTCAACATCCGCGGCAGCAGGGCCGCACAGCGCAGGTTCCAGAACTTCTCGGTCCTCAGGGACGGGAAGTATGCGTTGTGCTTCCTGCAAGAAACCCATACCGTTCCGGGAGACGAAGCCACGTGGCTCCTGGAGTGGCGAGGGGGGGTCTACATGAGTCACCTAGCCTCCAATTCTGGCGGGGTGGCTATCTTGTTGGCCCCGCATTTTCAGCCGGAGATCTTGGGGGTCAAGGAGCCGGTGCCAGGCCGGTTGCTGCACCTGACTGTGCGTCTGGGGGGGGCGGTGCTTCACTTTGTGAATGTGTACGCTCCCCTGGGCACGCAGCAGCAAGCGAGCTTCTTTGAAGAAGTGTCCACTCATCTCGGCTCCATCGACGCTGGCGAGTGCATCGTCCTCGGGGGGGATTTCAATTGCACCCTCGGGGTCCGGGACCGTCACGGTACCCCGCACTGCACGCGAGGTGTGAGTAAGTTGCGGGACCTGGTCAGGTCCTTCGACTTAGTGGACGTCTGGCGAAATCTCCATCCTGACTCCAGCGTGTTCACCTTTGTGTCACCTGGAGTCGGAGCGTCCAGACTCGACCGCCTTTACGTTTCGAAGGCGTACGTGTCCTGCGTTCCGGCTGCTTCTATACAGCAGGTTCCGTGCACGGACCACCGTCTGGTGTGGGCGGAGCTCACTTCGTTCTGCGCTCGGACGGGGTCCGCGTACTGGCATTTTAATAACCTGTTGTTGGAAGACCAGCGGTTCCTGGACTCGTTCCGTCGCTTCTGGGCCGGCTGGAGAAGGAAGCGGGGAGGCTTCCCCTCCTTGAGGCTATGGTGGGACGTGGGCAAGACTCACGTCCGAGTTTTCTGTCAAGAGTACGCGAAGGGGTCGACAAAGAGACGCAAATCCAGGGTCGAGGAGTTGGAGAAGGAGGTGCTCGACCTGGAGGCACGTCTCCGTCAGCCCGACGCGGACCCGGCCCTGCGGTCGGTGTACGATGAGAAGAAGGGCGCGCTGCGGGACCTGCAACTGGTCGGGTCTCGGGGCGCGTTCGTGAGGTCGCGGATCTGTTTCCTTAAGGAGATGGACCGTGGCTCTCCCTTCTTCTACTCACTGGAAAAAAGGCACGGGGTCCGTAAGCAGCTCTTTACGCTGCTGGCCGACGACGGATCCCTTGTCTCGGATCCGGAGGGCATCAGGGCCATTGCCCGAGATTACTACACTGCCCTTTTCTCTCCGGATCCGTCCAGTGAGGAAGCTTGCAGAGTTTTGTGGGAGGACCTGCCGCAGGTCGGCCCGGAGTGCGCCGGAAAGCTCGACTCCCCTATAAGTCTGGGGGAGCTGACCGGCGCACTCGACGGTCTTTCTAGGGGCAAAACCCCGGGACTAGACGGGCTGACCGTGGAGTTCTTCAGGGCGTTCTGGGACGTCTTGGGGAGCGACTTCGCGGGGGTCCTGGGGGAGAGCATTGCTACCGGGGAGATGCCCCTTTCGTGGCGCAGGGCCGTGATTGCCCTGCTGCCGAAGAAGGGGGATCTCCGCCTTCTTAAAAACTGGCGCCCGGTCTCCCTCCTCAGCACGGACTACAAAATCTTCGCCCGAGCCATGTCTTCTCGGCTCGGCACCGTGCTGGACCACATGATCCACCCTGACCAGTCCTACACCGTCCCGGACCGAACCATTTATGATAACATCCATCTGGTCCGGGACATCATCCACCATTCCCAGAGGGCTGGTCTGTCGAGCGCCTTCCTGTCTCTCGATCAGGAGAAGGCGTTCGACAGGGTGGATCACGAATACTTACTCGGAACTCTGCGAGCTTTCGGGTTCGGGACGCATTTTGTCGCCCGGATCCGACTTCTGTACACCGCCGCGGAGTGTCTAGTGAAGGTTAACGGGTCCCTGACGGCGCCCCTTCGCTTTGGGAGAGGGGTACGTCAGGGCTGCCCCCTGTCTGGCCAGTTGTATTCTATCTGCGTGGAGCCTTTCCTGCGCCTCTTGCGGAGGAGGTTGTCGGGATTGGTTCTGCGCGGGCCGGGCATCGGGGTGGTCCTTTCGGCTTACGCCGATGACGTGCTCCTTATGTTTAGTGACCCGGCTGACCTGCGGAGGATGCGCGAGTGCCAGGAGGTCTACTCTGCCGCTTCTTCTGCCAGGATCAACTGGGGTAAATGTTCTGGACTCCTGGTCGGTCAGTGGCAGATGGATCCCCTACCCGAGGAGCTCAGGCCTTTCACCTGGAGCAGGACCAGCCTCCTCTACCTGGGGGTCCATCTCTGCCCCGCTGAGGAATCCTGGCCGGCAAACTGGCAGGAACTGGAGACGAAAGTCACCGCTCGCCTGCGGCGCTGGACAGGACTGCTCCGAGTGCTATCTTACCGAGGTCGAGTTCTGGTCATAAACCAGCTGATCGCCGCCATGTTGTGGTATCGGCTGGTCACTTTGACCCCTCCCCCGGACTTTGTCACAAGAATCCAGAGATTGTTAGTCGACTTCTTCTGGGACAAAAGATTGCACTGGGTCGCTGCCGAGGTTCTGAGTCTCCCGCTTAGGGAGGGTGGTCAGGCGCTAGTGTGCCTACGCACACAGGTGGCGACTTTCCGCCTTCAGACCCTGCAGCGATACCTCTACGTCGAGCCTCCTCCTAGATGGTGTGCCCTGATGACGTATTTCCTCCGTCAGGTGCACGGCCTGAATTATGACGTGCAGCTCCTGTTTATAGAACAGCTGGGCCTCGGTGGCTCCTTGCAGGCGTTGCCCGTCTTTTACCAGGACCTGATCAAAGTCTGGAAAGTGGTCGCCTCGCGACGCAGCTCTCCCCCGTCAGGAGTAGCGGCTATCGTCAGAGAGCCGCTGCTCAGGAATCCGCCCCTCCGTCCTTTTCAGTGGTTGGCGGAGAGGAGGGCTGTGGCCGCAGGGGTGACCAGAATCGGGGACGTGCTGGGTGGCGGAGGACTGGGCTGGATGCTCCCGCAGGAGTTGGCGCGACGCGCGTCTGTGAGTGTCCAGGTCGCAGCCGATGCCATCCAAGACCTGAGAACGGTCGTGCTCGGACCCGACGTTATTTTGGGTCTTGAGGTGGCCCAGGTGCGCGGTGGTCTTCCGTCTGAGCGTTCCCCTGTTCGGACGGAATTCCACATTGGCCCCAAGCCCCGAACCCTCCCTCGGGTGCTGGTGCCCCGCAATATGAGCCGCCTCGGGGACATGCCCTCTGTGCCTTTTGGCACGGCAAAGAGGGGCTTTTTGTATGGACTGCTGCTGCACACCTTCCATTTTCTCGCCCTTGTCCGTCGACCGGACACGCCCTGGCGTGCCTTGTTGCCGTCCGGCGGCGGAGGCCCTCGATGGGAGGCCCTCTACGGAGGTGTCCTCCCCCTTTCTATCGGGGACCTGGCTTGGAGGGTGTTGCATGCAGCAGTCCCCTATAATAAGGGGATGCATAGGTTCACGGACTCTCAGGACATGTGCCCTTTTTGCGGTCTTGTGGCATCCGTGGACCATGTATACATAGGGTGTTGTAGGCTGCTCTCCCTTTTTAGTTATTTGAAAAAGACTCTTATTGATGTTTTGTTTGCACTTCAGCCCCACGCTCCTGATCTATGGGCACCCGGTGCGGAAGGGGGTCGGGAAGGAGGAGGACCTCCTCGTGAACCTGCTCCTGGGCCTGGCCAAGTTGGCCATTAACAGGTCCAGGCAGCGGGCGATCGACGGGGGAGTCCTGCCCGATTGTTTGTCCCTCTTCCGCGGCTACGTTCGCTGCCGGATGTCCCTGGAGAAGGAGCACGCGGTGTCTGCTGGCACTCTCGAGGCCTACCGTGCTCGGTGGGCACCGCGGGGACTGGGGTGTTTTGTTGACCCCTTTAATCACATTTTGATTTAAAGTTTGTAAGTTTCCTTTAAACTTTGTTCTTGGTTTTACAGCTGACCTGAATTAGGGGCTGTGCCTGATTTATCCCAATTTTGTTGATTTGGTTTTCATTTAAAAGATTATCAAGAGTTCATCTTCTTAACGATCTCGTGGAGGTAATTGTGGATTCAGTTGGTTTCCTGATACTGAGGAGAGAAGGTGTGTGGTGTTGGTATTGCTGCTCCTCAGTGTTTCAACTGTTTCTGCTGTTGCCTTTGGGGTTGTTGCTTCTGCTGTGTGCTTCTGCTGCTGCTCCTCCAGTGCTGCCAAAGGAGAGAGAGGGATAGAAGAGAACAGTTGCTGCTGTTGATACAGGACAGGAAGGCCAGGAGGCCAGGACTGAGTTAAAAAAACAACATCCTAGGTGGGTGTCTGAACTGTGTATTTTTGTTTAAGGTGGGGGCAATTAAGGACTGTGTTTTTGTAGGGGGAGGCAAGAAGACTGCCAGAGGAGTTGGGGAAGGAAGAGAGGGAGGGTGTGTGTGTGTGCTGAAACCATCTTTCTGCCACCCCTCCCCCCAACCCAGCCCTTTTCCCAGTAAGGCCAGCAATAGCTGGTGAAGACATCGCCTCCCCCTGCCTGAAGAACATCAGGCCCCCACCCACCGTCCATCCACCATCGAGGACACCCACCAGGACATTTACCTCTTTCCCTCCTGTGCCTCCCTGTCTTTTACTCCTCTCCCTCCTCTCCTCTCCTGCCTAAAAGAGGGGAGGTTGTTTCTACCTCTCTCCCCCACCCCCTTTCCTCCCTATATTTCTTAAAAAAAAATAAAAAGAAAAAAACAAAATGGCCAATCCTTCCCGGGGTGGGCGTGGCTCTGGCCCTAAGGCCAATTCACCATCGCCTGTGGCCGGGCCCTCGAGGGCTAATGTGGAGGCGGTTTTGTCACCGGTGGCAGGGCCTCAAAAAAAGAAAACTTATGCGGGGGTGGTTGCTTCTGCGGCTCCAGCTGCTCCTGCTGCCCTGTCACCTTTCCGCCTCCTGACCAGGGCCCTTGGGGTAAAGAGCTATGCTCACCCTGAAATGACAATAGAGGCCTGCGTAAAGGCTATGGCTGGGGTCGTCGGCCCCTCAGCCATTGTCGCGGCCTCTAAGATGTATGGGAAGGCCATATTCTTCTTGAGGTCCGAGCGGGCGGTGCACCTCGCCCTGCAAAAAGGACTCACTGTGGGCGGGACTTTTCTGGCGGTGGACCCCCTTGAGGCCACCGCCCAGAGAATTATTATTTCGAACGTCCCGCCTTTTCTATCCAGTGAGCTCCTCCTCCCCCACCTTAATAAATTGGGGGAGGTCAGGTCGGGGGTTGCACCAATCCCGCTCGGCCTCAAAGACTCGGCCCTCCGCCATGTGTACTCCTTCCGGCGCCAGGTATTTGTCCGCTTGGCCCAGGAGGAGTGCCTGGAGGGGGCCTTGGTTATCAATTTTGAGGGGACCGCCTATCGGGTCTTCTGGACCGTGGAGGGCGTGCGGTGCCATGCTTGTAAGGAGGCGGGGCACGTGAGGAAGAACTGCCCCGCCTCCAAGGCCACGAGCCCCACCCAAGCGGCCACGGCTGGCACCGCCCCTCCTCCCCCCGCCACCACTCCATCTCCCTCCCCGCAAGGGGAAGCGTCGCCGGCGGCCACTGCCATCTCGGCTGCCGGTGAGGCGGGGGGAGAGCACCCGTGCCGTGAGAAGGCGCGGAGGAAGACCCGCAACCTGGAGGCGGCCCCTGAAACGCCCCAAAACCCCCAAACACCTGCAAGCACCGGCTCGGGGGAAAAGACATCATCCGGCCCCGGCGTCGTGTCCGCGTGTGCTCCCGGGCCCGTGGGTGCTAAGGCGCCGAGTGCTGGGCCCGGCGTCGTTTCTGCGCGTGCTCCCGGGGCCGGCGGGGAAAATACGCGGGACCCGAGCCGGGGTATCTAACACCCAAAACCCAGAGGGTGGAGTGTCCGGGAGGGCTGGACAAGGAGGAGGGGGCCTCGGAAATGGAGGTCTCCCTAGCCCCCAGCCTGACCCGGAAGAGACGTCACGCTTCGGAGGAGGAGGTGGGTGATGCCCAAACTGAAGAAGTTGGGTGTGTCCCTTCCCCCGATGAAGAGGTGGTGGCGTCTCCGCCAAGTAAAATCTCACCCTGTCCTCTGGGGGAACTCAAAACCCCTGCACCGACTCCCACCACTGTTACCCCTGTCAACCTGCTGCAGTCCCCTGAACAGGGCCCCTCGGGGGTCACTGAAGGCACCTCCCTTGAGGTGGTGCCCGACTCAGAGACACTCGATACCCCCGAGGTACCTCCTGGCTCATCGGGGGACTGTAACTTTCAAAATTTAAAAAATGTCAACGGGTCATTGGGTGGCGGCGAAAAGGAAGGCCTTCCCGCTCCCTCCCAAACCTTAGCAACGGGCGTCCTAGTTTTAGGTCAGGAGCTTGTCCTGAGCTCCCCGGACGACCCGGTGCCGGGAGGAGAGCGGGCATCAGAACTGCCGCTGCCCTCTGACCCAAAACGTTTAGAGGAGACCAGAGAGGACCCCTCTGGCCTTGATCCTGGGGGTGGGATCGAGGTACAGGTGGGGCCAGCTGGCAGCTCCGAATCAGCCCCCGTACTCAATGCGGGGGAGGGGTCGGAAGCTGGAGGCGACGACCTGGAGGAGGACGGGGTGTCCGTGGTGAGCGCTGGAGATTACGCTGAGTCGCTCTCAAGCGAGGCGGTGGATCCCCTGGTGCCCTCCACTGACTCCCCCCTCATCCCCCCAAGGGAACTCCGGGACTTTTTGGCGAGTCATCGCGGTCGCCGAGACAGGGTTCAGTTGGCCTTGGACAGGTGGCAATCTTTTCTGCTGGTGTTCTGGTCCACTCGCGAGGCTCTCAAGTCTCCTGAGTTGGATAGGAACGCGCGGCGGAGGGTCCAAACGTTTCTCGCTGGACTCCTGAAGGAGAGGAAGGACTAAAAAGTCCTCTTCTTCTTTTTACTGACTTAAGGTGAAGATTTGTTGTACCTTTGACAATGAAGACGACTATAGCCAGCCTCAACATCCGCGGCAGCAGGGCCGCACAGCGCAGGTTCCAGAACTTCTCGGTCCTCAGGGACGGGAAGTATGCGTTGTGCTTCCTGCAAGAAACCCATACAGTTCCGGGAGACGAAGCCACGTGGCTCCTGGAGTGGCGAGGGGGGGTCTACATGAGTCACCTAGCCTTCAATTCTGGCGGGGTGGCTATCTTGTTGGCCCCGCATTTTCAGCCGGAGATCTTGGGGGTCAAGGAGCCGGTGCCAGGCCGGTTGCTGCACCTGACTGTGCGTCTGGGGGGGGCGGTGCTTCACTTTGTGAATGTGTACGCTCCCCTGGGCACGCAGCAGCAAGCGAGCTTCTTTGAAGAAGTGTCCACTCATCTCGGCTCCATCGACGCTGGCGAGTGCATCGTCCTCGGGGGGGATTTCAATTGCACCCTCGGGGTCCGGGACCGTCACGGTACCCCGCACTGCACGCGAGGTGTGAGTAAGTTGCGGGACCTGGTCAGGTCCTTCGACTTAGTGGACGTCTGGCGAAATCTCCATCCTGACTCCAGCGTGTTCACCTTTGTGTCACCTGGAGTCGGAGCGTCCAGACTCGACCGCCTTTACGTTTCGAAGGCGTACGTGTCCTGCGTTCCGGCTGCTTCTATACAGCAGGTTCCGTGCACGGACCACCATCTGGTGTGGGCGGAGCTCACTTCGTTCTGCGCTCGGACGGGGTCCGCGTACTGGCATTTTAATAACCTGTTGTTGGAAGACCAGCGGTTCCTGGACTCGTTCCGTCGCTTCTGGGCCGGCTGGAGAAGGAAGCGGGGAGGCTTCCCCTCCTTGAGGCTATGGTGGGACGTGGGCAAGACTCACGTCCGAGTTTTCTGTCAAGAGTACGCGAAGGGGTCGACAAAGAGACGCAAATCCAGGGTCGAGGAGTTGGAGAAGGAGGTGCTCGACCTGGAGGCACGTCTCCGTCAGCCCGACGCGGACCCGGCCCTGCGGTCGGTGTACGATGAGAAGAAGGGCGCGCTGCGGGACCTGCAACTGGTCGGGTCTCGGGGCGCGTTCGTGAGGTCGCGGATCTGTTTCCTTAAGGAGATGGACAGTGGCTCTCCCTTCTTCTACTCACTGGAAAAAAGGCACGGGGTCCGTAAGCAGCTCTTTAAGCTGCTGGCCGACGACGGATCCCTTGTCTCGGATCCGGAGGGCATCAGGGCCATTGCCCGAGATTACTACACTGCCCTTTTCTCTCCGGATCCGTCCAGTGAGGAAGCTTGCAGAGTTTTGTGGGAGGACCTGCCGCAGGTCAGCCCGGAGTGCGCCGGAAAGCTCGACTCCCCTATAAGTCTGGGGGAGCTGACCGGCGCACTCGACGGTCTTTCTAGGGGCAAAACCCCGGGACTAGACGGGCTGACCGTGGAGTTCTTCAGGGCGTTCTGGGACGTCTTGGGGAGCGACTTCGCGGGGGTCCTGGGGGAGAGCATTGCTACCGGGGAGATGCCCCTTTCGTGGCGCAGGGCCGTGATTGCCCTGCTACCGAAGAAGGGGGATCTCCGCCTTCTTAAAAACTGGCTCCCGGTCTCCCTCCTCAGCACGGACTACAAAATCTTCGCCCGAGCCATGTCTTCTCGGCTCGGCACCGTGCTGGACCACATGATCCACCCTGACCAGTCCTACACCGTCCCGGACCGAACCATTTATGATAACATCCATCTGGTCCGGGACATCATCCACCATTCCCAGAGGGCTGGTCTGTCGAGCGCCTTCCTGTCTCTCGATCAGGAGAAGGCGTTCGACAGGGTGGATCACGAATACTTACTCGGAACTCTGCGAGCTTTCGGGTTCGGGACGCATTTTGTCGCCCGGATCCGACTTCTGTACACCGCCGCGGAGTGTCTAGTGAAGGTTAACGGGTCCCTGACGGCGCCCCTTCGCTTTGGGAGAGGGGTACGTCAGGGCTGCCCCCTGTCTGGCCAGTTGTATTCTATTTGCGTGGAGCCTTTCCTGCGCCTCTTGCGGAGGAGGTTGTCGGGATTGGTTCTGCGCGGGCCGGGCATCGGGGTGGTCCTTTCGGCTTACGCCGATGACGTGCTCCTTATGTTTAGTGACCCGGCTGACCTGCGGAGGATGCGCGAGTGCCAGGAGGTCTACTCTGCCGCTTCTTCTGCCAGGATCAACTGGGGTAAATGTTCTGGACTCCTGGTCGGTCAGTGGCAGATGGATCCCCTACCCGAGGAGCTCAGGCCTTTCACCTGGAGCAGGACCAGCCTCCTCTACCTGGGGGTCCATCTCTGCCCCGCTGAGGAATCCTGGCCGGCAAACTGGCAGGAACTGGAGACGAAAGTCACCGCTCGCCTGCGGCACTGGACAGGACTGCTCCGAGTGCTATCTTACCGAGGTCGAGTTCTGGTCATAAACCAGCTGATCGCCGCCATGTTGTGGTATCGGCTGGTCACTTTGACCCCTCCCCCGGACTTTGTCACAAGAATCCAGAGATTGTTAGTCGACTTCTTCTGGGACAAAAGATTGCACTGGGTCGCTGCCGAGGTTCTGAGTCTCCCGCTTAGGGAGGGTGGTCAGGCGCTAGTGTGCCTACGCACACAGGTGGCGACTTTCCGCCTTCAGACCCTGCAGCGATACCTCTACGTTGAGCCTCCTCCTAGATGGTGTGCCCTGATGACGTATTTCTTCCGTCAGGTGCACGGCCTGAATTATGACGTGCAGCTCCTGTTTATAGAACAGCTGGGCCTCGGTGGCTCCTTGCAGGCGTTGCCCGTCTTTTACCAGGACCTGATCAAAGTCTGGAAAGTGGTCGCCTCGCGACGCAGCTCTCCCCCGTCAGGAGTAGCGGCTATCGTCAGAGAGCCGCTGCTCAGGAATCCGCCCCTCCGTCCTTTTCAGTGGTTGGCGGAGAGGAGGGCTGTGGCCGCAGGGGTGACCAGGATCGGGGACGTGCTGGGTGGCGGAGGACTGGGCTGGATGCTCCCGCAGGAGTTGGCGCGACGCGCGTCTGTGAGTGTCCAGGTCGCAGCCGATGCCATCCAAGACCTGAGAACGGTCGTGCTCGGACCCGACGTTATTTTGGGTCTTGAGGTGGCCCAGGTGCGCGGTGGTCTTCCGTCTGAGCGTTCCCCTGTTCGGACGGAATTCCACATTGGCCCCAAGCCCCGAACCCTCCCTCGGGTGCTGGTGCCCCGCAATATGAGCCGCCTCGGGGACATGCCCTCTGTGCCTTTTGGCACGGCAAAGAGGGGCTTTTTGTATGGACTGCTGCTGCACACCTTCCATTTTCTCGCCCTTGTCCGTCGACCGGACACGCCCTGGCGGCCTTGTTGCCGTCCGGCGGCGGAGGCCCTCGATGGGAGGCCCTCTACGGAGGTGTCCTCCCCCTTTCTATCGGGGACCTGGGTTGGAGGGTGTTGCATGCAGCAGTCCCTTATAATAAGAGGATGCATAGGTTCACGGACTCTCAGGACGCATGCCCTTTTTGCGGTCTTGTGGAGTCCGTGGACCATGTATACATAGGGTGTTGTAGGCTGCACTCCCTTTTTAGTTATTTGAAAAAGCTTTTATTGATGTTTTGTTTGCACTTCAGCCCCACGCTCCTGATCTATGGGCACCCGGTGCGGAAGGGGGTCGGGAAGGAGGAGGACCTCCTCGTGAACCTGCTCCTGGGCCTGGCCAAGTTGGCCATTAACAGGTCCAGGCAGCGGGCGATCGACGGGGGTGTCCCGCCCGATTGTTTGTCCCTCTTCCGCTGCTACGTTCGCTGCCGGATGTCCCTGGAGAAGGAGCACGCGGTGTCTGCTGGCACTCTCGAGGCCTTCCGTGCTCGGTGGGCACCGCGGGGACTGGGGTGTTTTGTTGACCCCTTTAATCACATTTTGATTTAAAGTTTGTAAGTTTCCTTTAAACTTTGTTCTTGGTTTTACAGCTGACCTGAATTAGGGGCTGTGCCTGATTTATCCCAATTTTGTTGATTTGGTTTTCATTTAAAAGATTATCAAGAGTTTAAATCTCACAATGGAAAAGTATGAAACAATGTAACTTCATCTGAATAGGAACAGATGGAAACGTGTTTGTACTCGAGAGAGTTACTTGGTCCCTTTAATTCCCACATTCTCTGCTTTTGTTTTTACTGAGCCATGTCTACGACAGGGACTGGCTCACCGAACCGAAAGTGGTGGTTCGCTGGGGCCTGAGTACAGCCTGAGGAGCAGGGAGCAAACACTTGGGACTCTAACTCAATTCTGCAACCTAGGCTTCCGGGTAAACTTCAAATATTGTGTCTGTGATGTGTGCCTGTCGCTGTGAAACCGGATATTCTCCATTCCATGTCCATGTGAAAAAGAAAGCAGATGTATCGTGACAGTAAAGAGAACTTCCTGGAACACCTTTGCATGCTGTGTATGTTAGCAGATTGTCAATGCCCTGTAAACATATCACCCAGTGAAATAAACCAACATTGAGCAAGCTGGGAAGGATTTGAAAATGATATTCTTAGTTTCATGTCAGCTAATTATGCCAATTTTTCTGTAACACTGAAATAGGCCTTGGGCTGCAGTTACTACCCTTCAAAAATAATTCATCCACTGTGAAGAATTTGGGGACGTTCTGAGGAGAATAAAAAGCCAGGACTGAGTGACCACCCGAGAGAGAAGACAAAGCCGGGACTGAGTGACCACCCGAGAGAGAAGACAAAGCCGGGACTGAGTGACCACCCGAGAGAGAAGACAAAGCCGGGACTGAGTGACCACCCGAGAGAGAAGACAAAGCCGGGACTGAGTGACCACCTGAGAGACAGAGAGAGAAATAAAAAGCCAGGACTGAGCGACTATAAGAGAGAGAAAGAGAGGACAAAGCCGGGACTTAGTAACCACCCGAGAAAGAGAGGACAAAGTGACCATGCGAGAGAGAGAGATAGAGAACAAAGCTGGGACTGAGTAACCACCTGAGTGAGAGAGAGAGAGAGAGAGAGGACAAAGCCAGGAATGAGTGCCCAGCATAAAGGAGTTATGTCTGATACACCCTAGAGAGAGAGAGAATAAACACCCACCCTAGTGAGAGGTGAAGACCAGGACTAAATGTCCATTTCAGAGAGAGGAGAAAGATAAAACTGAGTGACCACTCTAGAGAGAGGATATGATTGGTACTGAGTGTCCAATCAAGTGAGAAAGAGGACAACGTCAGGACTGAATGACCACCCTAGAGAAAGAGGTTAATTTTCGCACACTCTAGTGAGAGAGCTTAAGTCTCATATACTCTAGTGAGAAAGGTTAAGGATGTACACTCTACAGGGAGAGAGGTCAAGTCTTGTACACTCTAGTGAGAGAGGATATAATCTGTACTGAGTGCCCATCCTATGCAAGCCCCAGTACAGAATGATGAAAGAATAGGAGTCAGCCGCCTAATGCAATATTCTTACTCTGTTTGCAAACAGCAGGAGGAGGAGCACCAAAGGGACAGTCACTTCTATTTCCGTGGCTATGGCCTGGGGCATTGTGTTCAAGTGAAGGACATCACCGAGCTGAAGGGACCGAGCCCATTTAACTCTCCGCTTCCCACACCGAGAGACACAGAGTCCATCCGGCAGAGATTTTTGGACAGAGCAAAACAGATTGACAGGAGATCCTGTGCTGTTTTTCCGTTCACATTTCTTATCTTTAATATTTTTTATTGGCTCACATATAAAATCATACGGCATCGGGATATTCATGAGGTTTAAATCGGCGCCATTGCATCTATTACTGAAATAATCTGCTACATACAGGCATACAGTCACTCAGGAACAGAGACTCACAGCCGTATAGTCACAAAGGTACAGACACACAGGCATACAGTCACACAGGTTCAGAGACACAAGCATACAGTCACACAGGCACAGACACCCACATGTCCAGATACACAGGTACAGAGATACATATGTGCATATGCACACACTACACACACACACTAACACACATACGCAATAAGCAAGGTATTGGATCGAATGATGTGTGAAGTGTCCCATGGGTCCATCATATTGAATCCATCCAGTGTGTTAACTCCAGCTGTACCATGTCTAAAATGGAACTCAAACATATTGGGCAAGATTTGGTTTCTGACTTAGTTTGTCCCCAATTACTGTTATTATAGTCTGTCATCTATATCAGTACATTCCTGTTTGTAGAATCATAGAATGGCTACAGCACAGAAAGAGGCCATTCTGCCCATCAAGTCTGTTGCGGCTGTCTGCAAGAACAATTTTTAGCTGGTCCCATTCCCCGCCCTTTCCCTATAGCCTTGCAATTTGTTTCTCTTCAGGTGCTTATCCAATAATCTTTTGAAAGCCATGATTGACTCCAGCACACTTCCAATCACCTTAAATTGCAGTCCTCTGTTCCCCCATCTCTTCTGTCCAAACCCCTCAATACCTCAGTCAAATCTCTTCTCAAACCTCTTCTCCAAGGAGAACAAACCCAGCCTCTCCAATCTATCCATGTAACTGATGTTCCTTAACCCTCAAACCATTCTTGTGATTCTTTTCAACACCCTTTCTAAAGTCTACATATCCTCCCCATAGAGTGGGGCCCAGAAATGGACACAATACTCCAGTTGGGGCTGAACTTTGTAAAGTTATATAACTTCCTTGCTAGTCATTCTGTCTCTACTATAAAACCCAGGATCCCATTTGAATTATTAACTGCTTTCTCAACTTGCTTTTCCACCTTCAACCATTTGTGCAAATATAGTTCCTTGGTCCTTCTGTTCCTGCACCACACCCTTTAGATTTAGATCCGTTGTTTTATATTGAAGTTGTTCATTCTTCTTACCAAAATCTACCACTTCACATATCTCTACGTTAAATTTCTTTGGTCACACATCCGAACATTCTACCATCCCCCTTGGTCCTCTTGAAATTTATCACTGTCCTCTTCACAATTCATATTCACTATCACATCCAGAGTTCAGAATCACTATCCTCCGCACAGTTCGCAATCACTATCCTCCTCACAGTTCACAATTACTATCCTAATCACAATTCACAATCACTATCGTCCTCACACTTCGCAATCACTATCCTCCTCACACTTCACGATCGCTATCGTTCCCACAGATCACAATCACTAATCTTCTCACACTTCACAATCAATATCCTTCTCTCAGTTCACACTCACTATCTCCTCCAAAGTTCACAATCACTATCTTCCTCACATTTCACAATCACTATCCTCCTCACGGTTCAAAATTACTATGCTCATCACAGTTCACAATCAATACCTTCCTGACAGTTCACAATCAATACCCTTCTCACACTTCACAATCACTATCCTCCCCATACATCACAATCACTATCCTCACAGTTCACAATCATTATCCTTCTCACACTCACAATCACTATCCTCCTCACACTTCACAATCAATATTGCCACAATTCACAATCATTACCCTCCTCACAGTTCACAATTGCTAACCTCCCCAATGTTCACAATCACTATCCTCCTCACACTTCACAATCACTATCCTCCTCACACTTCACAATCACTATCCTTCTCACAGTTCACAATCACTATCTTCCTCACACTTCACAATCACTATCTTCCACAGAATTCACAATCACTATCCTTCTCACAGTTCACAATCATTATCTTCCTCAGTTCACAATCACTATCCTTTTCACAGTTCACAATCACTATCATCCTCACAGTTCACAATCACTATCCTCTCCACAGTTTACAGTCACTATACTGCCCACAGTTCACAATCACTAACGTCCTCACAGTACACATTCTCTATCCTCCTCACACTTCACAATCACTATCCTCCTCAAATTTCACAACTGCCATCTTCCTCACAGTTCACAATCATCCATGTAACACTTCACAATCACTATCCTCCTCACGCTTCACGATCGCTATCGTCCCCACAGATCACAATCTCTATCCTCCTCAAACTTCACAATCACTATCGTCCTCACACTTCACAATCACTATCCTTCTCACAGTTCACAATCACTATCATCCTCATGGTTCACAATTACTATGCTCCTCACACTTCACAATCAATATTCTTCTCACAGTTCACAACCACTATCTTCATCACAGTTCACAATCAATTTCCTTCTCACGCTTCACGGTTCACAACTGCTATCCTCCCCAAAGTTCACAATCACTACCCTCCTCACACTTCACAATCAGTATCTTCCTCAGTCTTGACAATCACTATCCTTCTCACAGTTCACAATCAATATCTTCGTCACAGTTCAAAATCATTATCCTCCTCACATTTGACAATCACTATCCTTCTCACAGTTCAGATTCGCTATCCCATCCACAGTTCACAATCACATTCCTCACAATTCACAATCACTATATTCCTCACGATTCACAAGCAAAATGCTGGCTATAGTTCACAATCACTATTCTCTCCACTGTTCACAATCATTATCCCCCTCTGGGTTCCCAATCATTATCCTACTCACAGTTCACAATCACTATCCTTCTCACAGTTCACAATCACTATCCTTCTCACAGTTCACAATCACTGTCCTCCTCACACTTCACAATCGCTATCCTCCACACATTTCACAATCGCTATCCTCCACACATTTCACAATCACTATCCTCCTCACGTTTCACAATTACTGTGCTCCTCACACATCAGAATCATTACCCTTCTCACAGTTCACAATCGCTATCCTCCCCACAGTTCACAATCACTATCCTCCTCATAATTCACAATCACTATCCTCACACTTCACAATCACTATCTTCTTCAGAATTCACAATCACTACACTACTCACACTTCACAATCACTACCCTCCGCACACTTTACAATTACTAAACTACTTATAGTTCACAATCAATATCTTCCTCAGAATTCACAATCACTATCTTCCTCAACTTCACAATCACTATCTTCCTTAGAGTTCACAATATCTATTCTCCTCACAGTTCACAATCACCATCATCCTCACAGTTCACAATCACTATTTGCTTCACAGTTCACGATCAATATCCTCTCCACAGTTTACAGTTACTATACTGCCCACAGTTAACAATCAATATGCTCTCCACAGTTCACAATCACTAAACACCTCTCAGATCACAATCACTATCATCCTCACACTTCACAATCACTATCCTTCGCACAGTTCACATTCACTATCTCCAAAGTTAACAATCAATATCCTTCTCACACTTCACAATAACTATCCTCCCCATACATCACAATCACTATCCTAACAGTTCACAATCATTATTGTACTCACACTTCACAATCAGTATCCTCCTCACACTTCACAGTCAATATCCCCACAATTCACAATCATTATCCCTCACAGTTCACAATTGCTATCCTCCCCAAAGTTCACAATCACTATCCTCCTCACACTTCACAATCAATAACTGCCTCAGACTTCACAATCACTATCCACATCACACTTCACAATCACTATCCTTCTCACAATTCACAATCAATATACTCATCACAGTTCAAAATCACTATCCTCCTCACACTTCGCAATCACTATCCTCCTCACACTTCACAATCACTATTCAGCTCACAGCTCAAAATCACATTCCTCACAATTCACAATCACTATATTCCTCAAGTTTCACAATCAAAATGCTGGCCACAGTTTACAATCACTATCCTCTCCAATGTTCACAATGATTATCCCCCTCACAGTTCCCAATCATTATCCTACTCACAGTTCACAATCACTAACCTGCTCACACTTCACAATCGTAATCTTCTAGCAGTTCACAATCACGATCCACCTCACACTTCACAGTCACTATCCACCTCACAATTAACAATCGCATTCCTCAAAGTTCACAATCGCTATCCTCCCCACAGTTCACAATCACTATCCTCCTCGCACTTCTTAATCGTTATCCTACTCACACTTAACAATCTCTATCTTCCACAAAATTCACAATCACTATCCTTCTCACAGTTCACAATCACTATCGTCCTCACAGTTCACAATCACTCTCTACCTCACACTTCATGATCAATATCCTCCTCACAGTTCACAATCATTATCTTCCTCACAGTTCACAAACACTATCCTCCACACTGTTCACAATTGCTATCCTCCCCACAGTTCAGAAACACTTTCCTCCTCACACCAGAATCACTACTTTTCTCAGTTCACAATCACTATCCTTCTCACAGTTCACAATCAATATCTTCCTTAGAGTTCACAATCAATATCTTCCTCAGAATTCACAATCATTATGTTCCTCAAAGTTCACAATCATTATGTTCCTCAACTTCACAATCACTATCTTCCTCAGAGTTCACAATAACTATTCTCCTCACAGTTCACAACAACTATCCTCCTCATGCTTCATAATCACTATTTGCTTCACAGTTCACAATCACTATCCTCTCCACAGTTCACAATCACTATACTGCCCACAGTTCACAATCAATAACCTTTCCACAGTTCACAAACACTAAACACCTCCCAGTTCCCAGTCACTACCTTCCTCAGACCTCAGGATCACTATCCTTCCCACAGTTCACAATCACTAACTTCCTTGCAGTACACAATCACTATCCTCCTCACACTTCACAATCACTATCTTCCTCAGATTTCACAATCACTATCCTCCTCACACTTCACAATCACTACCCTCTGCACACTTCACAATCACTATCCTTCTCACACTTCACAATCACTATCTTCCTCAGAGTTCACAATCAATATCTTCCTCAGATTTCACAATCACTATCCTCCTCACACTTCACTATCACTATCCTCCTCGCAGTTCACAATCAATATCATCCTCACAGTTCGCAATCAATATTTGCTTCACAGTACACAGTCAATATCCTCTCCACAGTTCACAATCACTATACTGCCCACAGTTCACAAACACTATCCTCTCCACAGTTCACAGTCACTAAGCACCTCTCAGTTCTCAATCACTATACTCCTCACAGTTCACAAACACAATCCTCCTCACATTTCACAACTGCTATCTTCCTCACAGTTCACAATCAATATCCTCCTCACAGTTCACATTCACTGTCCTCCTCACACTTCACAATCACTAACCTACTCACAGTTCACAATAACTACCTAACATACAGTTCACAATCATTATCTTCCTCATGCTTCACAATCACTATTCTCCTCAAACTTCACAATTACTATCCTCCTCGCACTTCACAATCACTATCCTCCTCGCAGTTCACAATCACTATCGATCTCACGTTACACTATCACTATCTTCCTTGCAGTTCACAATCACTCTCCTCCTCACACTTCACAATCACTCTCCTCCTCACACTTCACAATCAATATCCTCCTCACAGTTCAAAATCACTATCTTCCTCACAGCTCACAATCAATATCCTCCTCACAGTTCACAATCACTATCCTCCTCACACTTCACATTCACTGTTCTACTCCCAGTTCATAATCACTATCTTCCTCAAAGTTCAGAATCACTATCTTCCTCACAGTTCACAACAAATAGCCTCCTCACAATTCACGATCACTATCCTGATCACACCTTACAATCACTATCCTCACAGATCACAATCGCTATCCTCCACACAGTTCACAATCGCTATCCTCACCAAAGTTCACAATTACTATTCTTCTCACAGTTCACAATCACTATCTTCCTCGTAATGCACAATCACTCTCCTCCACACACATCACAATCAAAATCATCCTGACAGTTCACAATCACTATCTTCCTCACAGTTCACAATCAATTTCCTCCACACAGTTCAGAATCATTATCTTCCTCACAGTTCACAATCACTAACCTGCTCACACTTCACAATCGTAATCTTCTAGCAGTTCACAATCACGATCCACCTCACACTTCACAGTCACTATCCACCTCACAATTAACAATCGCATTCCTCAAAGTTCACAATCGCTATCCTCCCCACAGTTCACAATCACTATCCTCCTCGCACTTCTTAATCGTTATCCTACTCACACTTAACAATCTCTATCTTCCACAAAATTCACAATCACTATCCTTCTCACAGTTCACAATCACTATCGTCCTCACAGTTCACAATCACTCTCTACCTCACACTTCATGATCAATATCCTCCTCACAGTTCACAATCATTATCTTCCTCACAGTTCACAAACACTATCCTCCACACTGTTCACAATTGCTATCCTCCCCACAGTTCAGAAACACTTTCCTCCTCACACCAGAATCACTACTTTTCTCAGTTCACAATCACTATCCTTCTCACAGTTCACAATCAATATCTTCCTTAGAGTTCACAATCAATATCTTCCTCAGAATTCACAATCATTATGTTCCTCAAAGTTCACAATCATTATGTTCCTCAACTTCACAATCACTATCTTCCTCAGAGTTCACAATAACTATTCTCCTCACAGTTCACAACAACTATCCTCCTCATGCTTCATAATCACTATTTGCTTCACAGTTCACAATCACTATCCTCTCCACAGTTCACAATCACTATACTGCCCACAGTTCACAATCAATAACCTTTCCACAGTTCACAAACACTAAACACCTCCCAGTTCCCAGTCACTACCTTCCTCAGACCTCAGGATCACTATCCTTCCCACAGTTCACAATCACTAACTTCCTTGCAGTACACAATCACTATCCTCCTCACACTTCACAATCACTATCTTCCTCAGATTTCACAATCACTATCCTCCTCACACTTCACAATCACTACCCTCTGCACACTTCACAATCACTATCCTTCTCACACTTCACAATCACTATCTTCCTCAGAGTTCACAATCAATATCTTCCTCAGATTTCACAATCACTATCCTCCTCACACTTCACTATCACTATCCTCCTCGCAGTTCACAATCAATATCATCCTCACAGTTCGCAATCAATATTTGCTTCACAGTACACAGTCAATATCCTCTCCACAGTTCACAATCACTATACTGCCCACAGTTCACAAACACTATCCTCTCCACAGTTCACAGTCACTAAGCACCTCTCAGTTCTCAATCACTATACTCCTCACAGTTCACAAACACAATCCTCCTCACATTTCACAACTGCTATCTTCCTCACAGTTCACAATCAATATCCTCCTCACAGTTCACATTCACTGTCCTCCTCACACTTCACAATCACTAACCTACTCACAGTTCACAATAACTACCTAACATACAGTTCACAATCATTATCTTCCTCATGCTTCACAATCACTATTCTCCTCAAACTTCACAATTACTATCCTCCTCGCACTTCACAATCACTATCCTCCTCGCAGTTCACAATCACTATCGATCTCACGTTACACTATCACTATCTTCCTTGCAGTTCACAATCACTCTCCTCCTCACACTTCACAATCACTCTCCTCCTCACACTTCACAATCAATATCCTCCTCACAGTTCAAAATCACTATCTTCCTCACAGCTCACAATCAATATCCTCCTCACAGTTCACAATCACTATCCTCCTCACACTTCACATTCACTGTTCTACTCCCAGTTCATAATCACTATCTTCCTCAAAGTTCAGAATCACTATCTTCCTCACAGTTCACAACAAATAGCCTCCTCACAATTCACGATCACTATCCTGATCACACCTTACAATCACTATCCTCACAGATCACAATCGCTATCCTCCACACAGTTCACAATCGCTATCCTCACCAAAGTTCACAATTACTATTCTTCTCACAGTTCACAATCACTATCTTCCTCGTAATGCACAATCACTCTCCTCCACACACATCACAATCAAAATCATCCTGACAGTTCACAATCACTATCTTCCTCACAGTTCACAATCAATTTCCTCCACACAGTTCAGAATCATTATCTTCCTCACAGTTCACAATCGCTACACTCCACACAGCTCACAATCGCTATCCTCCCCACAGTTCAAAAACACTATCCTCCTCACACAGCAGAATCACTACTCTTCTCACCATTCACAATTACTATCCTCCTCACACTTCACAATCACTTTCCTCCTCAAAGTTCACAATCACTATCCACCCCACAGTTCACAATCACTATCCTCCTCACAATTCGCAATCACTATACTCCGCACACTTCAAAATCACTACCCTCTGCACACTTAACAATCACCATCCTTCTCACAGTTCACAATCACTATATTCCTCAGAGTTCACAATCAATATCTCCATCAGAATTCACAATCACTATCTTCCTCACACTTCACAATCACTATCTTCCTCAGGGTTCACAATCACTATCTTCCTCAGAATTCACAATAACTATTCTCCTCACATTTCACAATAACTCTCCTCCTCATGCTTCACAATCACTATCCTCACAGTTCACAATCACTATCATCCTCACAGTTCACATTCACTATCCTTCCCACCGTTCACAATCATGAACATCCTTACAGTACACAATCTTTATCTTAATCACACTTCACAATTAGTATCATCCTAACACTTCACAATCACTATCCTTCTCACAGTTCACAATCATTATCTTCCTCAGAGTTCACATTCAATACCGTCCTCAGAATTCACAATCACTATCTTCCTCACTGGGCATAATCACTATCCTCCTCACACTTTAGAATGATATCGTCCTCAGTGTTCACAATAACTATTCTCTTCACAGTTCACAATAACTATCCTCCTCATGCTTCAGAATCACTATCCTCCTCACACTTCACCATCACTATCCTCCTCACAGTTCACGATCACTATCATCCTCACAGTTCACAATCACTATGCTGCCCACAGTTCACAATCAATATCCATTCCACTGTTCACAATCACTAAACACATCGCAGTTCCCAATCACTATCCTCCTCACACTTCACAATCACTACCCTCTGCACGCTTCGCAATCACTATCCTTCTCACAGTTCACAATCACTATCTTCCTCAGAGTTCACAATCAATATCTTGCTCACAGTTCACAATCACTATTTGCTTCACTGTTCACAATCACTTTCCTCCTCACACTTCACAATCACTATATTCCTGTGAGTTCACAATCACCATCTTCCTCAGAGTTCACAATCACTATCTTCCACATGCTTCACAATCACCATTCTTCCTCACAGTTCACCACCACTATCCTCCTCATGCTTCACAATCACTACCATCCTCAGAGTTCACAATCACTATTGCTTCACAGTTCACAATGATTATCCTCTCCACAGTTCACAATTACTATACTGCCCACAGTTCACAAACACTATCCGCTCCACAGTTCAGAGTCACTAAACACCTCTCAGTTCTCAATCACTCTCCTCCTCACAGTTCACAATCACTATCATTCTCACAGTTCACAATCACTATCATTCTCACAGTTCACAATCACTCTCCTCCTCACAGTTCACAATCACTATCATTCCCAAAGTTCCCAATCACTAACTTCCTCGCAGTAAACAATCTATATCCTCCTCACACTTCACAATCACTATCCTCCTCACATCTCACAACTGCTATCATCCTCACAGTTTACAATAAATATCCTCCTCAGAGTTCACAATCACTGTCCTCCACACACTTCACAATCACTATCCTTCTCACAGTTCACAAAAACTATCCTCCTCACACTTCACAATCACTGTCCCACTCACACTTCACAATCATTATCCTCACAGTTCAAAATTGCTATCCCCCACACAGTTCACATTCGTTATCCTCCCCACAGTTCACAATCTTTATCCTTCTCACAGTACACAATCACTATCTTCCTCGCAATGCACAATCAATCTCCTCCTCATACGTCACAATCAATACCCTCCTCACAGTTCACAATCACAATCTTCCTCACAGTTCACAATGACTATCCTCCTCACAGTTCACAATCACTATCCTCCACACAGTTCAGAATCATTATCTTCCTCACAGTTCACAATCGCTATCCTCCACACATTTCACAATCACTATCCTCCCAACAGTTCAAAATCACTATACTCCTCAAAATTCACAATCACTATACTCCTCACACTTCACAATCACTTTCTTCCCCAGAAATCACAATCTTTATCCTCCTCACACTTAACAATCATGACCCTCCATACACTTCACAATCACTATCCTTCTCACAGTTCACAATCACTATCTTCTGCAGAGTTCACAATCACTATTGCTTCACAGTTCACAATGACTGTCCTCTCCATAGTTCACAATCACTATCCTCTCCACTGTTCACAGTCACTAAATACCTCTCAGTTCTCAATCACTATCCTCCTCACAGCTCACAATCATTATCATTCCCAAAGTTCCCAATCACTAACTTCCTCACAGTAAACAATCTCTATCCTCCTGACAGTTCACAATCACTATCCTTCCCACATTTCACAACTGCCATCTTCCGCACAATTCTCAATCACTATCTACCTCACACTTCACAATCACTACCCTCCGCACACTTGACAATCACTATCCCTCTCACAGTTCACAATCACTATCTTCCTCAGAGTTCACAATCAATACCTTCCACAGAGTTCACAATCACTAACTCCCTCACAGTTCACAATCACTATCATCCTCACACTTCACAATTACTATCTTCCCATGAATTCACAATCACTATCTTCCTCAGAATTCACAATAACTATTCTCCTCACATTTCACAATAACAATCTTCCTCATGCTTCACAACCACTATCCTCCTCACTCTTCACAAGCACTATCCCTCTCACAGTTCACAATCACTATCTTCCTCAGAGTTCACAATCAATACCTTCCTCGCAATTCACAATCACTATCATCCTCACCGTACACAATCACTATTTGCTTCACAGTTCACTATCACTATCCTCTCCACAGTTCACAATCACTATACTGCCCACAGTTCACAATCAATATCCTATCCATAGTTCACCATCATTAAACACCCCTCAGTTCCCAATCTATCCTCCTAAAACTTCACAATCACTATCCTCCACACAGTTCACAATCACTATCTTCCTCAGAGTTCACAATCTCTATCCTCCTCACACTTCACAATCACTACACTCTGCACATTTCATAATCACTATGCTTCTCACAGTTCACAATCACTATCTTCCTCAGATTTCAGAATCAACAACTTCCTCAGAATTCACAATCACCATCTTGCTCACAGTTCACAATCACTATGCTCCTCGCACTTTACAATCACTATCTTCCTCAGAGTTCACAATCACTATCTTCCTCAGAGTTCACAATCACTATCTTCCTCAGAGTTCAGAATTACTATTCTCCTCACAGGAAACAATCACTATCTTCCTCATGCTTCACAATCACTATCCTCCACACAGTTCACAATCACTATCCTCCTCACACTTCACAATCACTATCCTCCTCACGCTTCACAATCACTATCCTCCACACAGTTCACAATCACTATCTTCCTTGCAATGCACAATCAATCTCCTCCACACATCTCACAATCAATACCCTCCTCACAGTTCACAATCACAATCTTCCTCAGATTTCACAATCACTATCCATCTTACAATTCACAATCACTCTCCTCCTAACACTTCACAATCAATATTCTCCTCACAGTTCAGAATCACTATCTTCCTCACAGCTCACAATCACTATCCTCCTCATAGTTCACAATCACTATCCTCCTCACACTTCACAATCACTATCCTCCTCACACTTCACAATCACTATCCTCACAGTTCACAATCGCTATCCCCCACACAGTTCATAATTGTTATCCTCCCCACAGTTCAAAATCTTTATCCTTCTCACAGTTCACAATCACTATCTTCCTCGCAATGCACAATCAATTTCTTCCTCGCAATGCACAATCAATCACCTCCTCACACGTCACAATCAATGCCCTCCTCACAATTCACAATCACAATCTTCCTCACAGTTCACAGTGACTATCCTCCTCACAGTTCACAATCACTATCCTCCCCACAGTTCAAAATCACTATACTCCACAAAATTCGCAATCACTATACTTCTCACACTTCACATTCACTTTCTTCCCCAGAATTCACAATCACTATCCTCCTCACACTTCACAATCACTATCCTCCACACAATTCACAATCACTATCCTTCTCACAGTTCACAATCACTATCTTCCTCAGAGTTCACATTCAATATCTTCCTCAGAATTCACAATCACTATCTTCCTCACAGTTCACAATCACTATCCCCCTCACACTTCACAATCACTATCTTCCTCAGCATTCACAATCACTATCTTCCTCAGATTTCACAATCACTATTCTCCTCACAGTTCACAATCACAATCCTGCACATGCTTCACAATCACTATCCTCCGCACATTTCACAATCACTATCCTCCTCACAGCTCACAATCACTATTGCTTCACAGTTCACAATGACTGTCATCTCCACAGTTCACAATCATTATACAGCCCAGCGTTCACAAACACTATCCTCTCCACAGTTCACAGTCACTAAACACCTCTCAGTTCTCAATCACTATCCTCCTCACAGCTCACAATCACTATCATTCCCAAAATTCCCAATCACTAACTTCCTCACAGTAATCAATCTCTATCCTCCTGACAGCTCTCAATGACTATCCTTCCCACATTTCACAATTGCTATCTTCCACACAATTCTCAATCAATATCCTCCTCACAGTTCACAATCACTGTCCTGCTCTCACTTCACAATCACTATCCTTCTCACAGTTCACAGTAACATTCTAACTCACAGTTCACAATCAATATCTTCCTCACACTTCACAATCACTACGCTCCGCACACTTCACAATCACTACCCCTCTCACAGTTCACAATCACTATCTTCCTCAGAGTTCCCAATGAATACCTTCCACAGAGTTCACAATCTCTATCCTCCTCACACTTCACAATCGCTATCCTCCTCACATTTCAGAATCACTATCCTCCCAACAGTTCAAAAACACTATCCTCCCCACAGTTCAAAATCACTATACTCCTCAAAATTCACAATCACTATACTCCTCAAAATTCACAATCACTTTCTTCCCCAGAAATCACAATCATTATCCTCCTCACACTTAACAATCATGACCCTCCATACACTTCACAATCACTATCCTTCTCACAGTTCACAATCACTATCTTCCTCAGAGTTCACAATCACTATTGCTTCACAGTTCACAATGACTGTCCTCTCCACAGTTCACAGTCACTAAACACCTCTCAGTTCTCAATCACTATCCTCCTCACAGCTCACAATCACTATCATTCCCAAAGTTCCCAATCACTAACTTCCTCACAGTAAACAATATCTATCATCCTGACAGTTCACAATCACTATCCTTCCTCCATCTTCCACACAATTCTCAATCACTATCTACCTCACACTTCACAATTACTACCCTCCAGACACTTCACAATCACTATCCCTCTCACAGTTCACAATCACTATCTTCCTCAGAGTTCACAATCAATACCTTCCACAGAGTTCACAATCACTAACTCCCTCACAGTTCACAATCACTATCCTCCTCACACTTCACAATCACTTTCTTCCCATGAATTCACAATCACTATCTTCCTCAGAATTCACAATAACTATTCTCCTCACATTTCACATTAACAATCTTCCTCATGCTTCACAATCACTATCCTCCTCACACTTCACAATCACTATTCCTCTCACAGTTCACAATCACTATCTTCCTCAGAGTTCACAATCAATACCTTCCTCGCAATTCACAATCACTATCATCCTCACCATTCACAATCACTATTTGCTTCACAGTTCACTATCACTATCCTCTCCACAGATCACAATCACTATACTGCCCACAGTTCACAATCAATATCCTCTCCATAGTTCACCATCATTAAACACCCCTCATTTCCCAATCTCTATCCTCCTAAAACTTCACAATCACTATCTTTCTCACACTTCACAATCACTTCCCTCCGCACACTTCACAGTCACTATCCTTCTCACAGTTCACAATCACTATCTTCCTCAGAGTTCACATTCAATACCGTCCTCAGAATTCACAATCACTATCTTCCTCACAGGGCATAATCACTATCCTCCTCAAACTTCAGAATGATATCTTCCTCAGTGTTCACAATAACTATTCTCTTCACAGTTCACAATAACTATCCTCCTCATGCTTCAGAATCACTATCCTCCTCACACTTCACAATCACTATCCTCCTCACAGTTCACAATCACTATCATCCTCACAGTTCACAATCACTATTTGCTTCACTGTTCACGATCACTATCCTCTTCACAGTTCACAATCACTATACTGCCCACAGTTCACAATCAATATCCATTCCACTGTTCACAATCACTAAACACATCACAGTTCCCAATCACTATCCTCCTCACATTTCACAATCACTATCCTCCTAACACTTCAGAATCACTGTCCTCCTCACATGTCACAATCACAATCTTCCTCAGAGTTCACAATCACTATCCTCCTCACACTTCACAATCACTACCCTCTGCAAACTTCACAATCGCTATCCTTCTCACAGTTCACAATCATTATCTTCCTCAGAGTTCACAATCAATATCTTGCTCACAGTTCACAATCACTATTTGCTTCACTGTTCACAATCACTGCCCTCTGCATACTACACAATCACTCTCCTTCTCACAGTTCACAATCACTATCTTCCTCAGAGTTCACAATCAATATTTGCTCACAGTTCGCAATCACTATTTGCTTCACTGTTCACAATCACTATCCTCCTCACACTTCACAATCACTATATTCCTGTGAGTTCACAATCACCATCTTCCTCAGAGTTCACAATCACTATCTTCCACATGCTTCACAAGCACCATTCTTCCTCACAGTTCACCACCACTATCCTCCTCATGCTTCACAATCACTACCATCCTCAGAGTTCACAATCACTATTGCTTCACAGTTCACAATGATTATCCTCTCCACAGTTCACAATTACTATACCGCCCACAGTTCACAAACACTATCCTCTCCACAGTTCAGAGTCACTAAACACCTCTCAGTTCACAATCACTATCCTCCTCCAACTTCACAATCACTATCCTTCCCACGGTTCACTATCACTAACTTCCTCACCGTACACAATCCTCCTCACACTTCACAATCACTATCCTCCTAAAACTTCACAAGCACTATCCTCTTCACACTTCACAATCACCATCTTCCTCAGAGTTCCCAATCACTATCCTTCTCACTGTTCACAATCACTAACTTCCTCAGAGTTCACAATCAATACCTTCCTCAGAATTCACAATCACTATTTGCTCACAGTTCACAATCACTATGCTTCTCACACTTCACAATCACTATCTTCCTCAGAGTTCACAATCACTATCTTCCTCTGAGTTCACAATCACTTTTCCCCTCACAGTTAACAATCACTATCCTCCTCATGCTTCACAATCACTGTCCTCCACACAGTTCACAATCACTATTCTCCTCACACTTCACAATCACTATCCTTCTCAGATTTCACAATCACTATCCATCTCACAATTCACTATCACTATCTTCCTCACAGTTGCCAATCTCTATTCTCCTCACACTTCACAATCACTATCGTCCTCACACTTCACAATCACTAACCTCCTCAGATTTCACAATCACTATCCATCTCACAATTCACTATCACTATCTTCCTCACAGTTCACAATCACTCTCCTCCTAACACTTGACAATCAATATTCTCCTCACAGTTCAGAATCACTATCTTCCTCACAGCTCACAATCAGCATCCTCCTCATAGTTCACAATCACTATCCTCCTCACACTTCACATTCACTATTCTTCCAACAATTCACAATCACTATCTTCCTCACAGTTCAGAATCACTATCCTCCTCAGAGTTCACAATAACTATCCTCCTCAAACTTCACAATCACTGTCCCACTCACACTTCACAATCACTATCCTCACAGTTCAAAATCGCTATCTCCCACACAGTTCACAATCGTTATCCTCCCCACAGTTCACAATCTT
Organism: Carcharodon carcharias; assembly: GCF_017639515.1. Taxonomy (NCBI): domain Eukaryota; kingdom Metazoa; phylum Chordata; class Chondrichthyes; order Lamniformes; family Lamnidae; genus Carcharodon; species Carcharodon carcharias. The sequence continues at coordinate 78,338,874 of NC_054475.1, read as the reverse complement.
TATCCTTCTCACAGTTCACAATCACTATCTTCCTCGCAATGCACAATCAATCTCCTCCTCATACGTCACAATCAATACCCTCCTCACAGTTCACAATCACAATCTTCCTCACAGTTCACAATGACTATCCTCCTCACAGTTCACAATCACTATCCTCCACACAGTTCAGAATCATTATCTTCCTCATAGTTCACAATCACTATCCTCCACACAGTTCAGAATCATTATCTTCCTCATAGTTCACAATCGCTATCCTCCACACATTTCACAATTACTATCCTCCCAACAGTTCAAAAATACTATTCTCCCCACAGTTCAAAATCACTATACTCCTCCAAATTCACAATCACTATGCTCCTCACACTTCACAATCATTATCTTCCTCATAGTTCACAATTGCTATCCTCCACACATTTCACAATCACTATCCTCCCAACAGTTCAAAAACACTATTCTCCCCACAGTTCAAAATCACTATACTCCTCCAAATTCACAATCACTATGCTCCTCACACTTCACAATCGTTATCCTCCCCACAGTTCACAATCTTTATCCTTCTCACAGTTCACAATCACTATCTTCCTCGCAATGCACAATCAATTTCTTCCTCGTAATGCACAATCAATCACCTCCTCACACGTCACATTCAATGCCCTCCTCACAATTCACAATCACAATCTTCCTCACCATTCACAATCGCAATCCTCCACACATTTCGCAATCTCTATCCTCCCAACAGTTCAAAAACACTATCCTCCTCACACATGAGAATCACTACCCTTCTCACAGTTTACAATCACTTTCCTCCTCAAAGTTCACTGTCACTATCCTCCCCACAGTTCAAAATCACTATACTCCACAAAATTCGCAATCACTATACTCCTCACACTTCACATTCACTTTCTTCCCCAGAATTCACAATCACAATCCTCCTCACACTTCACAATCACTATCCTCCACACATTTCACAATCACTATCCTTCTCACAGTTCACAATCACTATCTTCCTCAGAGTTCACATTCAATATCTTCCTCAGAATTCACAATCACTATATTCCTCACTGTTCACAATCACTATCCTCCTCACACTTCACAATCTCTATCCTCCTCACACTTCAAAATCAATATCTTCCTCAGAGTTCACAATCACTATCTTCCTCAGAGTTGACAATCACTATCCTCCTCACAGTTCACAATCACTATCCTTCAAAGAGTTCACAATCACTGTCTTCCTCAGTGTTCACATTCACTATCCTCATCACACTGCACAACAAAATCTTCCTCAGTGTGCATAATCACCCTCCTTCTCACAGTTCACAATTACTACAATCCTCACAGTTCACAATCACTATTCGCCTCACAGTTCACAATCACCATCCTTCTCACAGTTAACAATCACTGTCTTCCTCAGTTTCCAATCACTATCCTCCTCACACTTGACAATCACAATCCTCCCTACACTTCACAATCACTATCCTTCTCACAGTTCACAATCACTATGTTCTTCAGAGTTAACAATCTCTATTTCCTTAGATTTCACAATCACTATCCTCCTCACACTTCACAATCACTATCTTCCTCAGAGTTCACAATCACTATCCTCCTCACACTTCACCATCACTAGCCTCCTCACACTTCACAATCACTATCCTTCTCATAATTCACAATCACTATCCAACTCACATTTCACAATCACTATCCTGCTCACAGTTCACAATCATTATCCTCCTCACAGTTCCCCATCACTAACCTCCTCACAGTTCACAATCACTATCTTCCTCAGAGTTCACATTCACTATTCTCCTCTCACTTCACAATCACATTCCTCCTCAAAATTCACAGTCACTATCCACCTCACACTTCACCATCACTATCTTGCTGACACTTCACAATCACTATCCTTCTCACAGTTCACAATCGCTATCATCCTCAGAGTTCACAATCACTATCCTCCTCATACTTCACAATCACTATGCTTCTCACAGTTCACAATCACTATGCTTCTCACAGTTCACAATCGCTATCATCCTCAGAGTTCACAATCACTATCATAAACAAAGATCACAAGCACTATCCTCCTCAAACTTCACAATCACTATCCTTCTCAAACTTCACAATCACTATCTTCCTCAGAGTTCACCATCACTATCATCCTCACAGTTCACAATCACTATCCTCCTCATACTTCACAATCACTATGCTTCTCACAGTTCACAATCACTATCTTCCTCAGAGTTCACCTTCTCATCCTCATCACACTTCACAAACACTATCTTTCTCACTGTTCACAATCACTACCTTCCTCACAGTTGACAATCAGTATGCTGCTCACAGTTCACAATCATTATCCTCCTCAAATTTCCCCATCACTATCCTCCTCACTGTCCACAATCACTATCTTCCTCATAATTCACATTTACTATTCTCCTCGCAGTACACAATCATGATCCTGCTCACGGTTCACAATAATTATCCTCCTCACCGTTCCCCATCACTATCCTCCTCACAGTTCACAAACACTATCTTCCTCAGAGTTCACATTCACTATCTCCCTCAATTCACAATCACTATCCTCCTCAAACTTCACAATCACTAACCTCCTTACACTTCACAATCACTATCCTTCTCACTGTTCACAATCACTATGTTCTTCAGAGTTAACAATCTCTATTTCCTCAGATTTCACAATCACAATCCTCCTCACACTTCATAATCACTATCCTCCTTAGAGTTCACAATCACCATCCTTCTCACAGTTCAAAATCACTATGTTCCTCAGAGTTAACAATCACTATCTTCCTGAGAGTTCACAGTCACTATCCTCCTTACAGTTCACAATAACTATCCTGCTCACACTTCACCAGCACTACGTCCTCACACTTCACAATCACTATCCTTCTCAGAGTTCCCAATCACTATCTTCCTAAGAGTTCACAATCACTATCCTCTGCACATTTCACAATCACTATATGTCTCACAGTTCACAGTCATTATCATCCTCAGAGGTCACAATCACTATCCTCCTCACAGTTCACAATCACTATCCCCCTCACAATTCACAATCACTATCCTCCTCATAGTTCACAATCGCTATCTTCCTCAACAAATCACAATCACTATCCTCTCCACAGTTCGCAATCACTATCCACTCCAAAGTTCAAAATCACTATCCTCCTTACACTTCACAATCCCTATCCTCCTCACACTTCACAATCAATATCCTCCCCACAGTTCACAATCAATATCTTCATCACAGTTCACTATCACTACCTTCCTCACAGTTCACTATCACTCTCCTCCTCCCACTTCACAATCACATTCCTCCTCAAAATTCACAGTCACTATCCTCCTCACACTTCAACATCACTATCGTGCTGACACTTCACAATCATGATCCTTCTCACAATTCACAATCACTATCTTCCTCAGAGTTCACAATCACTATCCTCCTCACATTTCACAATGACTACCTTCTCACAATTCACAATCACTATCATCCTCATACTTCACAATCAATATCCGTCTCACAGTTCACAATCACTATCTTCCTCAGAGTTCACATTCGCTATCCACATCTCACTTCACAGTCACTATCTTCCACAGTGTTCACAATCACGCTCTTCATCACAGTTCACAATCGCTATCCTCCTCACAATTCACAAACATTATCCTCCTCTAAGTTCCCCATCACTATCCTCCTCACTGTCCAGAATCACTATCTTTTTCATAATTCACATTTACTATTCTCCTCGCAGTACACAATCATGATCCTGCTCACCGTTCACAATAATTATCCTCCTCACAGTTCCCCATTACTATCCTCCTCAGAGTTCACAAACACTATCTTCCTCAGAGTTCACATTCACTATCCTCCTCCCACACTACACTCACATTCCTCCTCAAAGTTCACAGTCACTATCCTCCTCACACTTCACCATCACTATTGTGCTGACACTTCACAATCACTATCCTTCTCACAGTTCACAATCGCTATCTTCCTCAGAGTTCACAATCACTATCATCCTCACAGTTCACAAGCACTAAACTCCACAGACTTCACCATCACCATTGTGCTGACACTTCACAATCACTATCCTTGTCACAATTCACAATCACTATCTTCCTCACAGTTCACAATCACTATCTTCCTCAGAGTTAACATTCGCTATCCACATCACACTTCACAAACACTATCTTCCTCACTGTTCACAATCACTCTCTGTCTCACTGTTCACAATCACTCTCTTCCTCACAATTAACAATCACTAGCTTCCTCATAGTTCACAATCACTATTCACGACGCAGTTCACAATCACGCTCTTGCTCACAGTTCACAATCACTATCCTCCTCACAGTTCCCCATCACTATCATCCTCACAGTTAACAATCACTATCTTCCTCATAGTTCACAATCACTATCCTCCTCCCAGTTCCCCATCACTATCCTCCTCACAGTTCACAATCACTATCGTTCTCACAGTTCACAATCACTATATTCCTCAAAGTTCACTATCACTAACTTCCTCACAGTTCATAATCACTATCCTCCTCCCACTTCACAATCACATTCCTCCTCAAAGTGAACAGTCACTATCCACCTCACACTTCAACATCACTAACATCCTGACACTTCACAATCACTATACTTCTCACAGTTCACAATCGCTATCTTCCTCCTCATGTTCACAATCACTATCATCCTTACAGTTCACAAGCACTATCCTCCTCACACTTCACAATCACTATCCTCCTCACAGTTCCCCATCACTATCATCCTCACAGTTAACAATCACTATCTTCCTCATAGTTCACAATCACTATCCTCCTCGCAGTTCAAAATCACTCTCCTTCTCACAGTTCACAATCACTATATTCCTCAAAGTTCACTATCACTAACTACCTCACAGTTCATAATCACTATCCTCCTCCCACTTCACAATCACATTCCTCCTCAAAGTGAACAGTCACTATCCACCTCACACTTCACCATCACTAACATCCTGACACTTCACAATCACTATCCTTCTCACAGTTCACAATCGCTATCTTCCTCCTCATGTTCACAATCACTATCATCCTTACAGTTCACAAGCACTATCCTCCTCACATTTCACAATCACTATCCTTCTCACAATTCCCAATCACTATCTTCTCACAGTTCACAATCACTATCTTCCTCACAGTTCACAATCACTATCTTCCTCAGAGTTAACATTCGCTATCCACATCACACTTCACAAACAATATCTTCCTCGGTGTTCACAATCACTCTCTTTTTCACTGTTAACAATCAATCTCTTCCTCATTGTTCACAATCACTCTCTTCCTCACAGTTCACAATCACTAGCTTCCTCACAGTTCACAATCACTATCCTCCTCACAGTTAACAATCACTATCTTCCTCATAGTTCACAATCACTATCCTCCTAACAGGTCACAATCACTATGGTCCACAGAGTTCACAATCACTATCTTCCTTAGAGTTCACAATCACTATCCTCCTCGCAGTTCACAATCACTATCCTCCTAACAGGTCACAATCACTATACTCCTCAGACTTCTCAATCACTATCCTTCTCATAGTTCACAATCACTATCATCCTAACAGGTCACAATCACTATGGTCCACAGAGTTCACAATCACTATCTTCCTTAGAGTTCACAATCACTATCCTCCTCACACTTCACAAGCATTAGCCTCCACACACTTCACCATCACTATACTCCTCAGACTTCTCAATCACTATCCTCCTCACACTTCACAATCACTATCCTACTCACAATTCACAATCACTATCCTACTCACAATTCACAATCACTATCTTACTCAGAGTTCACCATCACTATTATCCTCACAGTTCACAATCACTATCCTTCTCATACTTCACAATCACTATCCTTCTCACAGTTCGCAAACATTATTCTCCTCAGAGTTGACAATCACGATACTTTTCACAGTTCACAATCATTATCCTCCTCACAGTTCCCATCACTATCCTCCTCATAGTTCACAATCACCATCCTCCTCATACTTCACAATCACTATCCTTCTCACAGTTCACAATCACTATCTTCCTCAGATTTCAAATTCGCTATACACATCACACTTCACAATCACTATCTTCCTCACAGTTCACAATCACTCTCTTTCTCACTGTTCACAATCACTCTCTTCCTCACAGTTTACAATCACTAGCTTCTTCATAGTTCACAATCACTATTCTCCTCGCAGTTCACAATCACGCTCTTGCTCACTGTTCACAATCACTATCCTCCTCACAGATCCCCATCACTATCATCCTCACAGTTAACAATCACTATCTTCTGCATAGTTCACAATCACTATCCTCCTCACAGTTCACAATCACTATCCTTCTCACTGTTCACAATCACTATCTTCCTCAAAGTTCACTATCACTAACTTCCTCACAGTTCATAATCACTATCCTCCTCCCACTTCACAATCACATTCCTCCTCAAAGTTAACAGTCACTATTCACCTCACACTTCACCATCACTAATGTCCTGACACTTCACAATCGCTATCCTTCTCACAGTTCACAATCACTATCTTCCACCTCATGTTCACAATCACTATCATCCTTACAGTTCACAAGCACTATCCTCCTCACACTTCACAATCACTATCCTTCTCACAATTCACAATCACTATCTTCCTCAGAGTTCACAGTCACTATCATTCTCATTCTTACCAATCACTATCTTCTCACAGTTCACAATCACTATCTTACTCAGAGTTCACATTCACTATCCACATCACACTTCCCAATCACTCTCTTTCTCACTGTTCACATTCACTCTCTTTCTCACTGTTCACAATCATTCACATCCTCACAGATGACAATCAGTATCCTGCTCACAGTTCACAATCATTATCCTCCTTACAGTTCCCCATCACTATCCTCCTCACAGTTCATTATTACTATCCTTCTCATTGTTCAAATGCATTGTGTTTCTCAGAGTTCACAATCACTATCTTCCTCTGAGTTCACAATCACTATCCTCCTCACACTTCACAATCACTAGCCTCCTCACATTTCACCATCACTATACTTGTCACACTTCTCAATCACTATCCTTCTCACAGTTCACAATCACTATCTTCCACAGGATTCACAATCACTAAATTCCTCAAAGTTCACAATCACTAACCTCCTCACAATTCACAATCAACATTTTCCATAGAGTTCAGAATCACTATCCTCCTCATCCTTCACAATCACTATCCTCCTCACAGTTCACAATCACTATCCTCTCCACAGTTCACAATCACTATCCTGACAACATTTCACAATCACTAGCCTCTCCACAGTTCACAATCTCTATCCCCCTCACAGATCCCAATCACTATCCTCCTCATAGTTAACAATCACTAACCTCCTCACAGTTCACAATCACTATCCACCACACAATTCACAATCATTAACCTTCCTCACAGTTCACAATCACTATCCTCCTCACACTTCACAATAAATATCCTCCTCACACTTCACAATCACTATCCTCACAGTTCACAATCGCTATCCTCCTCACACTTCAGAATCACTGTCCTTCTCACAGTTCACAATCACTATCTTCCTCACAGTTCACAGTTACAATCTTAGAACAGTTCACAATCACTATCCTCCTCACACTTCACAATCACTATCCTCCTCACACTTCAAAATCAATATCTTCCTCAGAGTTCACAATCACTATCTTCCTCTGAGTTGACAATCACTATCCTCCTCACAGTTCACAATCACTATCCTATCCACAATTCACAATCACTATCCACTCCACAATTCACAATCACTATCCTCCTTACACATCATAATCACTATCCTCCTCACACTTCACAATCACTATCCTCCTCAAACTTCAGAATCACAATCTTTGTCACAGTTCACAATCACTATCTTCCTCACAGTTCACATTCACTATCCTCCATCCACTTCTCTATCACATTCCTCCTCAAAGTTCACAGTCACTATCTTCCTCAGCGTTCACAATCACTATCCTTCTCAAAATTCCCAATCACTATCTTCCTCAGAGTTCACAATCACTATCTTCTGCACAATTCACAATCATTATCCTCCTCATGGTTCACAATCACTATCCTCTCCACAGCTCGCAATCACTATCCACTCCACAGTTCACAATGACTATCCTCCTCACACGTCACAATCACTATCCTCCTCACACTTCACAATCGCTATACTCCTCACACTTCAGAATCACTGTCCTTCTCACAGTTCACAAACACTATCATCCTCATAGTTCACAATAACTATCATCCTCATACTTTTCAATCACTGTCCTTCTCACAGTTCACAATCACTATCTTCCTCAGAGTTCATATTCGCTATCCACATCACACTTCACAATCACTATCTTCCTCAATGTTCACAATCACTCTCTTTCTCACTGTTCACAATCACACTCTTCCTCACATTTCACAATCACTATCTTCCTCATAGTTCACAATCACTATACTCCATGCATTTCACAATCACTATCCTGCTCACACTTCACAATCATTATCCTCCTCACAGTTCCCCATCATTATCATCCTCACAGTTCACAATCACAATCTTCCTCAGAGTTCACAATCACTATCCTCCTCACACTTCACCATCACTATTGTGCTGCCACTTCACAATCACTAACCTTGTCACAGTTCACAATATCTATCTACCTCAGAGTTCACAATCACTATCATCCTCACAGTTAACAAGCACTATCCCCCTCACACTTCACAATCACTATCCTTCTCATACTTCACAATCACTATCCTTCTCACAGTTCACAATCACTATCTTCCTCAGAGTTCACATTTGCTATCCACATCACACTTCACAATCACTCTCTTCCTCACAGATCCCAATCACTATCCTCCTCACAGTTCTCAATCACTATACTCCTCACAGTTCACAATCACTATCCTTCCTCAATGTTCACAATCATTATCTTCCTCACAGCTCACTTTCTCTAATCTTCTCACACTTCACATTCACTATCATCCTCACAGTTCACAATCACTATCCTCCTCACAGTTCACAATCACTATCCGCCTCACAGTTCAGAATCACTATTCACCTCAAGGATCACAATCACTATCCTCTCCACAGTTCACAATCATTACCCTGTCAACTATCCGCCACACAGTTCAGAATCACTATTCACCTCAAGGATCACAATCACTATCCTCTACACATTTCACAATCATTACCCTGTCAACTATCCGCCTCACAGTTCAGAATCACTATTCACCTCAAGGATCACAATCACTAGCCTCTCCACAGATCACAATCTCTATTCCGCTCACAGATCCTTCCTCACAATTCACAATCACTATGCTTCCTCAATGTTCACTAACACTATCTTCCTCACAGTTCATTTTCTCTAATCTTCTCACACTTCACAATCAGTATCCTCCTCACAGTTCACCATCACTATTCTCCTCAAAGTTCACAATCACTATTCGCCGCAATGTTCACAATCACTATCCTCTCCACAGTGCACAATCACTATCCTGCCAACATTTCACAATCACTATCCTCCTCACAGTTCACAATCATTATCCCCCTCATATTTCACAATCACTATCCTCCTCATAGGTCACAATCGCTATCTTCCTCACAATTCACAATCACTATTCTCTCCACAGTTCACAATCACTTTCCACTCCACAGTTCACAATGACTATCCACCTTACACTTCAAAATCGCTATCCTCCTCACAGTTCACAATCACTATCTGCCTCACAGCTCACTATCACTATCTTCCTCACAGTTCACAATCACTATCCTCCTCCCACTTCACAATCACATTCCTCCTCAAAGTTCAAAGTCACTAGCCGCCTAACACTTCATCAGCACTATCGTCCTGACACTTCACAATTCACAATCCTGCTCACAGTTCACAATCACTATCCTCCTCACTGTTCCCCATCACTATCCTCCTCACACTTCACCATCATTATCTTGCTGACACTTCACAATCATTATCCTTCTCAGAGTTCACAATCGCTATCATCCTCAGAGTTCACAATCACTATCATCCTCACAGATCACAATCACTATCCTCCTCACTCTTCACAATCACTATCCTCCTCACTCTTCACAAACACTATCCTTCTCAAACTTCACAATCACTATCTTCCTCAGAGTTCACCATCACTATCATCCTCACATTTCACAAACACTATCCTCCTCATACTTCACAATCACTATCCTTCTCACAGTTCACAATCACTATCTTCCTCAGAGTTCACATTTGCAACCACATCACACTTCACAAACACTGTCTTCCTCACTGTTCACAATCACTCTCTTTCTCACAGTTCACAATCACGATCCTCCTTACACGTCACAATCACTATCCTCCTTACACTTCACAATCACTATATTCGTCAAACTTCAGAATCACGATCTTTGTCACAGTTCACAATCACTATTTTCCTTACATGTCACAATCACTATCCTCCACCCACTTCTCAATCATATTCCTCCTCAAAGTTCACAGTCATTATCCTCCTCAGAGTTCACAAGCACTATCCACTCCACATTTCACAATCACTATCTTCCTTACACATCACAATCACTATCCTTCTCACACTTCACAATCACTATCCTCCTCAAACTTCACAATCATGATCTTTGTCACAGTTCACAATCACTATCTTCCTCACAGTTCACTATCACTATCTTCCTCACAGTTCACAATCACTATCCTCCTCACACTTCACAATCACTATCCTCCTCACACTTCACAATCACTATCTTCTTCAGAGTTTGCCTTCACTATCATCCTCACATTTCACAAACACTATCCTCCTCATACTTCACAATCACTAACCTTCTCACAGTTCATAATCACTATCTTCCTCAGAGTTCACATTTGCAACCACATCACACTTCACAAACACTGTCTTCCTCACTGTTCACAATCCTCCTCGCAGTTCACAATCACTATCCTGCTCACTGTTCACAATCATTCTCCTGCTCACAGTTCCCCTTCACTATCCTCCTCACAGTTCACAATCACTAACTTCCTCATAGGTCACAATCACTATCCTCCTTGCAGTTCACAATCACTATCCTCACAGTTAACAATCGCTATACTCCTTACACTTCAGAATCACTGTCCTTCTCACAGTTCACAATCACTAACTTCCTCAGAGATCACAATTTCTATCTTACTAGCAGTTCACAGTCAAGATCCTCCTCACACTTAACAATCACTATCCTCCTCACACTTCACAATCACTATCCTCACAGTTCCCAATGGCTATCCTCCTCATAGTTCACAATCGCTAAAGTCCTCACACTTCAGAAACATTATCCTTTTCACAGTTCACAATCACTATCTTCCTCACCATTCACAATTACTATCTTATTAGCACTTCACAGTCACTATCCTCCTCACACTTCACAATCACTATCCTCCTCACACTTCAAAATCAATATCTTCCTCAGAGTTCACAATCACTATCTTCCTCAGAGTTGACAATCACTATCCTCCTCCCAGTTCAAAATCACTATCCTCCTCACAATTCACAATCACTATCCTTCCTCACAATTCATAATTACTATCTTTCCTCACAGTTCACAATCACTATCCTTCTCACAGTTCACAACCACAATCCTCCTCACACTTCACAATCATGATATTCCTCATAGTTCACAATCACTATCTTCCTCAGAATTCACAAAAACAATATTCCTCACAGTTAACATTCATTCTCCCCTCCACAGTTCACAATCACTATCCTCCTCAAACTTCAAAATTACTATCCTCCTCAGAGTTCATAAGTGCTATCTTCCTCACAGTTCACAATCAATAACCTCCCCACATTTCACAATCACTATACTCCCCACAGTTCACAACCACTATGCTCCTCACACTTCACAATCACAATCATCCTCACACTTCACAATCACAATCCTCCTCAGAGTTTACAATCGCTATCTTTTTCACAGTTCACAATCACTTTCCTCTCCACAGTTAACAATACTATCCACCCCACTGTTCACAATCACTATCCTCCTCACACTTCACAATCACTATCCTTCTCCCAGTTAACAATCACTATCTTCCTCAGTTCACAATCACTATCCTCCTCAATCTTCACAATCACTATCCTCCTTACTCTTCACAATCACTATCCTTCTCACACTTCACAATCACTATGTTCTTCAGGGTTAACAATCTCTAATTCTTCAGATTTCACAATTACTATCCTCCTCACAATTCACAATCTCTACTCTCCTCACACTTCAAAATCAGTATCTTCCTCAGAGTTCACAATCACTATATTCCTCTGAGCTGACCATCACTATCCTCACAGTTCACAATCACTATCCTCCGCCCACTTCTCAATCATATTCCTCCTCAAAGTTCACAGTCACTATCTTCCTCCGAGTTCACAACCACTATCCTTCTCAGAGTTCCCAATCACTATATTCCTCAGCGATCACAATCACTATCTTCTGCACAATTCACAATCACTATCCTTCTCACAGTTCACAGTCACTATCTTACTTGGAGTTCACAATCACTATCCTCCACACAATTCACAAGCAATATCCCCCTCACAGTTCACAATCATTATCCTCCTCATAGTTCACAATCACTATCCTCTCACCAGTTCACAATCACTATCCATTCCACAGTTCACAATTACTATCTTCCTTACACATCATAATCACTATCCTCCTCACACTTCACAATCACTATCCTCCTCAAACTTCACAATCATGATCTTTGTCACAGCTCACAATCACTATCTTCTTCACAGTTCAGTATCACTATCTTCCTCAAAGTTCACAATCACTATCCTCTTCCCACTTCCCAATCACATTCCTCCTCAAAGTTCACAGTCACTATCTTCCTCAGAGTTCACAATAACTATCATCCTCATACTTCTCAATCACGGTCCTTCTCACAGTTCACAATCACTATCTTCCTCAAAGTTCACGTTCGCTTTCCACATCACAGTTCACAATCACTATCTTCCTCAATGTTCACAATCACTCTTTCTCACTGTTCACAATCACACTCTTCCTCACTTTTCACAATCATTACCTTCCACATAGTTCACAATCACTATTCTCCACGCAGTTGACAATCAGTATCCTGCTCACAGTTCACAATCATTATCCTCCTCACAATTCCCCAACGCTATCCTCCTCACAGTTCACAATCACAATCTTCCTCGGAGTTCGCATTCACTATCCTCCTCCCACTTCACAATCACATTCCTCCTCAAAGTTCACAGTCACTATACTCCTCACATTTCACCATCACTATCGTGTTGATGCTTCACAATCACTATCCTTGCGACAGTTCACAATCGCTATCTTCCTCAGAGTTCACAATCACTATCATCCTCACAGTTCACAAGCACTATCCCCATCACACTTCACAATGACTATCCTTCTCACAATTCACAATCACTATCTTCCTCAGAGTTCACAGTCACTATCATCCTCACAGTTCATAATCACTATCTTCCTCATACATCACAATCACTATCCTTCTCACAGTTCACAATCACTCTCTTCCTCAAAGTTCACAATCACTATCCTTCTCACAGTTCACAATCAATCTCTTCCTCAAAGTTCACAATCACTATCCTTCTCTCAGTTCACAATCATTATCCTGCTCACAGTTCCCCATCACTATCCTCCTCATAGTTCACAATCACTATCCTCCTCACAGTTTACAATCACTTTTCACCTCAAAGTTCATAATCACTATCCTCTCCACAGTTCACAATCACTATCCTGCCAACATTTCACAATCACTCGCCTCTCCACAGATCACAATCTCTATTCCCCTCACAGGTACCAATCACGATCCTCCTCAAAGTTCACAATCACTATCTTCCTCAGAGTTCACAATCACTACCTGCTGCACAATTCACAATCACTATCATTCCTCACAATTCACAATCAATATCCTTCCTCACAGTTCACAATCACTGTATTCTTCACAGTTCACTTTCACTAATCTTCTCACACGTCACAATCACAATCCTCCTCACGCTTCACAATCACTATATTCGTCAAACTTTAGAATCATGATCTTTGTCACAGTTCACAATCATTATTTTCCTTACAGTTCACAATCACTATCCTCCTTACACATCACAATCAATATCCTCCTCACAGTTCTCAATCACTATCCAGCCCACAGTTCACAATCACTATCTTCCACAAGATAAACAATCACTAAATTCCTCAGGGTTCACAATCACTATGCTCCTCATCCTTGACAATCACTATCCTCCTCACAGTTCACAATCAATATTCGCCTCGAAGTTCACAATCTCTATCCTCTCCACAGTTCACAATCACTATCCTGCCAACATTTCACAATCGCTAGCCTCTCCACAGATCACAATCTCTATTCCCCTCACAGATCCCAATCACTATCCTCCTCACAGTTCACAATCACTACCGGCCTCACAATTCACAATCACTATCCTTCCTCACAATTCATAATTACTATCTTTCATCACACTTCACAATCACTATCCTCCTCAGAGATTACAATCACTATCTTCCTCACACTTCACAATCACTATCGTCGCCACAGTTAATAATCACTATCTTCCTCAGTTCACAATCACTATCCTCCTCAAACTTCACAATCACCATCCTCCTTATTCTTCACAAACATTCTTTCTCACAGTTCACAATCAATAACCTCCCCACATTTCACAATCACTATACTCCCCACGGTTCACAACCACTATGCTCCTCACACTTCACAATCACAATCATCCTCACACTTCACAATCACTCTCCTCCTCAGAGATTACAATCGTTATGTTCCTCACAGTTCACAATCACTATCCTCTCCACAGTTAACAATTACTCTCCACCCCACTGTTCACAATCACTATACTCCTCACACTTCACAATCACTATCCTCCTTACTCTTCACAATCACTATCCTTCTCACACTTCACAATCACTATGTTCTTCAGAGTTAACAATCTCTAATTCCTCAGATTTCACAATCACTATCCTCCTCACACTTCACAATCACTATCCTGCTCACAGTTCACAATCACAATCCTGCTCACAGTACACCATGACTACCCTCCTCACACTTCACAATCACTATCCTTCTCAGAGTTCCCAATCACTATATTTCTCAGAGTTCTCAATCACTATCATCCTCACAGTTCATAATCACTATCATCCTCATACTTCACAATCACTATCCTTCTCACAGTTCACAATCACTATCTTCCTCAGAGTTCACATTTGCTATCCACATCACACTTCACAATCACTCTCTTCCTCACAGTTCACAATCACTATCCTTCTCACTGTTCACAATCACTATACTCCTTGCAGTTCACAATCACTCGCCTCCCACAGGTCACAATCACTGTGTTCCTCAGAGTTCTCAATCACTTTCTTCCTCAGATTTCACAATCACTATGCTCCTCACACTTCACAATCACTAGACTCCCCACACTTCAACATCACTATACTCCACAAACTTCTCAATCACTATCCTTCTCACAGTTCACAATCACTATCTTCCACAGGAAAAACAATGACTACATTCCTCAGAGTTCACAATAACTATCCTCCTCTTCCTTGACAATCACTATCCTCCTCACAGTTCACAATCACTATCCTCCTCACCGTTTACAATCACTTTTTGCCTCAAAGTTCACAATCACTATCCCCTCCACAGTTCACAATCAATATCCTGCCAACATTTCACAATCACTAGCCTCTCCACAGATCACAATCTCTATTCCCTTCAAAGATCCCAATCACTATCCTCCTCACAGTTCACAATCACTATCATCCTCACAGTTCATAATCACTTTCCTCCTCATACTTCACAATCACTATCTTTCTCACAGTTCACAATCACTATCCTTCTCACAGTTCACAATCACTATCCTTCTCACAGTTCACAATCACTATTCTCCTCACATTTCACAATCACTATCCAGCTCACAGTTCACAATCATTATCCTGCTCAGAGTTCCCCAGAAATATCCTCCTCACAGTTCACAATCACTTTCCTCCTCACAGGTCACAATCACTGTGTTCCTCAGAGTTCTCAATCACTATCTTCCTCAGGTTTCACAATCACTATGTTCCTCACACTTCACAATCACTAGACTCCTCACACTTTAACATCACTATGCTCCACAAACTTCTCAATCACTATCCTTCTCACAGTTCACAATCACTATCTTCCACAGGAAAAACAATGACTAAATTCCTCAGAATTCACAATAACTATCCTCCTCATCCTTGACAATCACTATCCTCCTCACAGTTCACAATCACTATCCTCCTCACAGTTCACAATCACTATCCTCCTCACAGTTCACAATCATTATCCTCCTCACAGTTCACAATCACTATCCTCCTCATAGTTCACAATCACTAGCTTCCTCATAGTTCACAATCAATATACTCCTTGCAGTTCACAATCAATATCTTCCTCACAGTTTACAATCACTTTTCACCTCAAAGTTCACAATCACTATCCTCTCCACAGTTCACAATCAATATCCTGCCAACATTTCACAATCACATGCCTCTTCACAGATCACAATCTCCATTCCCCTCAAAGATCCCAATCACTATCCTCCTCACAGTTCACAATCACTATCCTATCTCACGGTTCACAATCACAACCCGCCTCACGATTCACAATCACTATCAGTCCTCACAATTCACGATCACTATCATTCCTCACAGTTCACAATCTCTATCTTCCTCACAGTTCACTTTCACTAATCTTCTCACACTTCACAATCACTATCCTCCTCACACTTCACAATCACTATCCTCACAGTTCACAATCGCTATACTCCACACTGTTCACTATTGCTATACTCCTCACACTTCAGAATCACTATCCTTTTCCCAGTTCACCATCACTATCATCCTCATAGTTCACAATCACTATTCTCCACACAGTTCACAATCACTATCCTGCTCTGAGTTCACAATCATTATCCTCTTCACAATTCCCCATCACTATCCTCCTCACAGTTCACAATCACAATCTTCCTCAGAGTTCACATTCACTATCCTCCTCCCACTTCAATCACTCTCTTCCTCACTGTTCACAATCACTATCCTTCTCACAGTTCACAATCACTATCTTCCTCAGAGTTCACATTTGCTATCCACATCACACTTCACAATCACTCTCTTCCTCACAGTTCACAATCACTATCCTTCTCACTGTTCACAATCACTATATTCCTTGCAGTTCACAATCACTCGCCTCCCACAGGTCACAATCACTGTGTTCCTCAGAGTTCTCAATCACTTTCTTCCTCAGATTTCACAATCACTATGCTCCTCACACTTCACAATCACTAGACTCCCCACACTTCAACATCACTATACTCCACAAACTTCTCAATCACTATCCTTCTCACAGTTCACAATCACTATCTTCCACAGGAAAAACAATGACTACATTCCTCAGAGTTCACAATAACTATCCTCCTCTTCCTTGACAATCACTATCCTCCTCACAGTTCACAATCACTATCCTCCTCACCGTTTACAATCACTTTTTGCCTCAAAGTTCACAATCACTATCCCCTCCACAGTTCACAATCAATATCCTGCCAACATTTCACAATCACTAGCCTCTCCACAGATCACAATCTCTATTCCCTTCAAAGATCCCAATCACTATCCTCCTCACAGTTCACAATCACTATCATCCTCACAGTTCATAATCACTTTCCTCCTCATACTTCACAATCACTATCCTTCTCACAGTTCACAATCACTATCCTTCTCACAGTTCACAATCACTATCCTTCTCACAGTTCACAATCACTATTCTCCTCACATTTCACAATCACTATCCAGCTCACAGTTCACAATGATTATCCTGCTCAGAGTTCCCCAGAAATATCCTCCTCACAGTTCACAATCACTTTCCTCCTCACAGGTCACAATCACTGTGTTCCTCAGAGTTCTCAATCACTATCTTCCTCAGGTTTCACAATCACTATGTTCCTCACACTTCACAATCACTAGACTCCTCACACTTTAACATCACTATGCTCCACAAACTTCTCAATCACTATCCTTCTCACAGTTCACAATCACTATCTTCCACAGGAAAAACAATGACTAAATTCCTCAGAATTCACAATAACTATCCTCCTCATCCTTGACAATCACTATCCTCCTCACAGTTCACAATCACTATCCTCCTCACAGTTCACAATCACTATCCTCCTCACAGTTCACAATCATTATCCTCCTCACAGTTCACAATCACTATCCTCCTCATAGTTCACAATCACTAGCTTCCTCATAGTTCACAATCAATATACTCCTTGCAGTTCACAATCAATATCTTCCTCACAGTTTACAATCACTTTTCACCTCAAAGTTCACAATCACTATCCTCTCCACAGTTCACAATCAATATCCTGCCAACATTTCACAATCACATGCCTCTTCACAGATCACAATCTCCATTCCCCTCAAAGATCCCAATCACTATCCTCCTCACAGTTCACAATCACTACCGGCCTCACAATTCACAATCACTATCCTTCCTCACAATTCATAATTACTATCTTTCATCACACTTCACAATCACTATCCTCCTCAGAGATTACAATCACTATCTTCCTCACACTTCACAATCACTATCGTCGCCACAGTTAATAATCACTATCTTCCTCAGTTCACAATCACTATCCTCCTCAAACTTCACAATCACCATCCTCCTTATTCTTCACAAACATTCTTTCTCACAGTTCACAATCAATAACCTCCCCACATTTCACAATCACTATACTCCCCACGGTTCACAACCACTATGCTCCTCACACTTCACAATCACAATCATCCTCACACTTCACAATCACTCTCCTCCTCAGAGATTACAATCGTTATGTTCCTCACAGTTCACAATCACTATCCTCTCCACAGTTAACAATTACTCTCCACCCCACTGTTCACAATCACTATACTCCTCACACTTCACAATCACTATCCTCCTTACTCTTCACAATCACTATCCTTCTCACACTTCACAATCACTATGTTCTTCAGAGTTAACAATCTCTAATTCCTCAGATTTCACAATCACTATCCTCCTCACACTTCACAATCACTATCCTGCTCACAGTTCACAATCACAATCCTGCTCACAGTACACCATGACTACCCTCCTCACACTTCACAATCACTATCCTTCTCAGAGTTCCCAATCACTATATTTCTCAGAGTTCTCAATCACTATCATCCTCACAGTTCATAATCACTATCATCCTCATACTTCACAATCACTATCCTTCTCACAGTTCACAATCACTATCTTCCTCAGAGTTCACATTTGCTATCCACATCACACTTCACAATCACTCTCTTCCTCACAGTTCACAATCACTATCCTTCTCACTGTTCACAATCACTATACTCCTTGCAGTTCACAATCACTCGCCTCCCACAGGTCACAATCACTGTGTTCCTCAGAGTTCTCAATCACTTTCTTCCTCAGATTTCACAATCACTATGCTCCTCACACTTCACAATCACTAGACTCCCCACACTTCAACATCACTATACTCCACAAACTTCTCAATCACTATCCTTCTCACAGTTCACAATCACTATCTTCCACAGGAAAAACAATGACTACATTCCTCAGAGTTCACAATAACTATCCTCCTCTTCCTTGACAATCACTATCCTCCTCACAGTTCACAATCACTATCCTCCTCACCGTTTACAATCACTTTTTGCCTCAAAGTTCACAATCACTATCCCCTCCACAGTTCACAATCAATATCCTGCCAACATTTCACAATCACTAGCCTCTCCACAGATCACAATCTCTATTCCCTTCAAAGATCCCAATCACTATCCTCCTCACAGTTCACAATCACTATCATCCTCACAGTTCATAATCACTTTCCTCCTCATACTTCACAATCACTATCTTTCTCACAGTTCACAATCACTATCCTTCTCACAGTTCACAATCACTATCCTTCTCACAGTTCACAATCACTATTCTCCTCACATTTCACAATCACTATCCAGCTCACAGTTCACAATGATTATCCTGCTCAGAGTTCCCCAGAAATATCCTCCTCACAGTTCACAATCACTTTCCTCCTCACAGGTCACAATCACTGTGTTCCTCAGAGTTCTCAATCACTATCTTCCTCAGGTTTCACAATCACTATGTTCCTCACACTTCACAATCACTAGACTCCTCACACTTTAACATCACTATGCTCCACAAACTTCTCAATCACTATCCTTCTCACAGTTCACAATCACTATCTTCCACAGGAAAAACAATGACTAAATTCCTCAGAATTCACAATAACTATCCTCCTCATCCTTGACAATCACTATCCTCCTCACAGTTCACAATCACTATCCTCCTCACAGTTCACAATCACTATCCTCCTCACAGTTCACAATCATTATCCTCCTCACAGTTCACAATCACTATCCTCCTCATAGTTCACAATCACTAGCTTCCTCATAGTTCACAATCAATATACTCCTTGCAGTTCACAATCAATATCTTCCTCACAGTTTACAATCACTTTTCACCTCAAAGTTCACAATCACTATCCTCTCCACAGTTCACAATCAATATCCTGCCAACATTTCACAATCACATGCCTCTTCACAGATCACAATCTCCATTCCCCTCAAAGATCCCAATCACTATCCTCCTCACAGTTCACAATCACTATCCTATCTCACGGTTCACAATCACAACCCGCCTCACGATTCACAATCACTATCAGTCCTCACAATTCACGATCACTATCATTCCTCACAGTTCACAATCTCTATCTTCCTCACAGTTCACTTTCACTAATCTTCTCACACTTCACAATCACTATCCTCCTCACACTTCACAATCACTATCCTCACAGTTCACAATCGCTATACTCCACACTGTTCACTATTGCTATACTCCTCACACTTCAGAATCACTATCCTTTTCCCAGTTCACCATCACTATCATCCTCATAGTTCACAATCACTATTCTCCACACAGTTCACAATCACTATCCTGCTCTGAGTTCACAATCATTATCCTCTTCACAATTCCCCATCACTATCCTCCTCACAGTTCACAATCACAATCTTCCTCAGAGTTCACATTCACTATCCTCCTCCCACTTCAATCACTCTCTTCCTCACTGTTCACAATCACTATCCTTCTCACAGTTCACAATCACTATCTTCCTCAGAGTTCACATTTGCTATCCACATCACACTTCACAATCACTCTCTTCCTCACAGTTCACAATCACTATCCTTCTCACTGTTCACAATCACTATATTCCTTGCAGTTCACAATCACTCGCCTCCCACAGGTCACAATCACTGTGTTCCTCAGAGTTCTCAATCACTTTCTTCCTCAGATTTCACAATCACTATGCTCCTCACACTTCACAATCACTAGACTCCCCACACTTCAACATCACTATACTCCACAAACTTCTCAATCACTATCCTTCTCACAGTTCACAATCACTATCTTCCACAGGAAAAACAATGACTACATTCCTCAGAGTTCACAATAACTATCCTCCTCTTCCTTGACAATCACTATCCTCCTCACAGTTCACAATCACTATCCTCCTCACCGTTTACAATCACTTTTTGCCTCAAAGTTCACAATCACTATCCCCTCCACAGTTCACAATCAATATCCTGCCAACATTTCACAATCACTAGCCTCTCCACAGATCACAATCTCTATTCCCTTCAAAGATCCCAATCACTATCCTCCTCACAGTTCACAATCACTATCATCCTCACAGTTCATAATCACTTTCCTCCTCATACTTCACAATCACTATCCTTCTCACAGTTCACAATCACTATCCTTCTCACAGTTCACAATCACTATCCTTCTCACAGTTCACAATCACTATTCTCCTCACATTTCACAATCACTATCCAGCTCACAGTTCACAATGATTATCCTGCTCAGAGTTCCCCAGAAATATCCTCCTCACAGTTCACAATCACTTTCCTCCTCACAGGTCACAATCACTGTGTTCCTCAGAGTTCTCAATCACTATCTTCCTCAGGTTTCACAATCACTATGTTCCTCACACTTCACAATCACTAGACTCCTCACACTTTAACATCACTATGCTCCACAAACTTCTCAATCACTATCCTTCTCACAGTTCACAATCACTATCTTCCACAGGAAAAACAATGACTAAATTCCTCAGAATTCACAATAACTATCCTCCTCATCCTTGACAATCACTATCCTCCTCACAGTTCACAATCACTATCCTCCTCACAGTTCACAATCACTATCCTCCTCACAGTTCACAATCATTATCCTCCTCACAGTTCACAATCACTATCCTCCTCATAGTTCACAATCACTAGCTTCCTCATAGTTCACAATCAATATACTCCTTGCAGTTCACAATCAATATCTTCCTCACAGTTTACAATCACTTTTCACCTCAAAGTTCACAATCACTATCCTCTCCACAGTTCACAATCAATATCCTGCCAACATTTCACAATCACATGCCTCTTCACAGATCACAATCTCCATTCCCCTCAAAGATCCCAATCACTATCCTCCTCACAGTTCACAATCACTATCCTATCTCACGGTTCACAATCACAACCCGCCTCACGATTCACAATCACTATCATTCCTCACAATTCACGATCACTATCATTCCTCACAGTTCACAATCTCTATCTTCCTCACAGTTCACTTTCACTAATCTTCTCACACTTCACAATCACTATCCTCCTCACACTTCACAATCACTATCCTCACAGTTCACAATCGCTATACTCCACACTGTTCACTATTGCTATACTCCTCACACTTCAGAATCACTATCCTTTTCCCAGTTCACCATCACTATCATCCTCATAGTTCACAATCACTATTCTCCACACAGTTCACAATCACTATCCTGCTCTGAGTTCACAATCATTATCCTCTTCACAATTCCCCATCACTATCCTCCTCACAGTTCACAATCACAATCTTCCTCAGAGTTCACATTCACTATCCTCCTCCCACTTCAATCACTCTCTTCCTCACTGTTCACAATCACTATCCTTCTCACAGTTCACAATCACTATTCTCCTCGCAGTTCACAATCACTATCCTGCTCACAGTTCACAATCATTATGCTGCTCACAGTTCCCCATCACTACCCTCCTCACAGTTCACAATCAGTAACTTCCTCATAGTTCACAATCACTATCCTCCTCGCAGTTCACAATCACTGTCCTCCCACAGGTCACAATCACTGTGTTCCTCAGAGTTCTCAGTCACTATCTTCCTCACAGTTCACTTTCACTAATCTTCTCACACTTCACAATCACTATAATCCTCACACTTCACAATCAATATCCTTACAGTTCACAATCTCTATCCTCCTCACAGTTCACAATTGCTAAAGTCCTCACACTTCAGAATCATTATCGTTTTCACAGTTCACAATCACTATCTTCCTCACAGTTCACAATTACTATCTTACCAGCAGTTCACAGTCACTATCCTCCTCACACTTCACAATCACTATCCGCCTCACACTTCAAAATCAAAATCTTCCTCAGAGTTCACAATCACTATTTTCCTCAAAGTTGACAATCAAAATCCTCCTCCCAGTTCACAATCACTCTCCTCCTCACAAGTCATAATCACTATCCTTTCTCACAATTCATAATTACTTTCTTTCCTCACAGTTCACAATCACTCTCCTTCTCACAGTTCACAATCACTACCCTCCTCATACTTCACATTCACTATATTTCTCATAGTTCACAATCACTAACTTCCTCAGAATTCACAATAACGATATTCCTCACAGTTCACATTCATTCTCCCCTCCACAGTTCACAATCACTATCTTCCTCAAACTTCAAAATTACTATCCTCCTCAGAGTTCAGAAGCGCTATCTTCCTCACAGTTCACAATCAATAACCTCCCCACATTTCACAATGACTATACTCCCCAAAGTTCACAATCACTATCCACCCCACTTTTCACAATCACTATACTCATCGCACTTCACAATCACTATCCTTCTCCCAGTAAACAATCACAATCTTCCTCAGTTCACAATCACTATCTTCCTCAGTTCACAATCACTATCCTCCTTACCCTTCACAATCACTATCCTTCTCACACTTCACAATCACTATGTTCTTCAGAGTTAACAATCTCTAATTGCTCAGATTTCACAATCACGATCCTCCTCACACTTCACAATCACTATCCTCCTTACACTTCCCAATCACTATCCTCCTCATACTTCACAATCACTAACCTCCTCACACTTCACAATCACTATCCTACTTACACTTCACAATCACTAACCTCCTCACACTTCACAATCACTATCCTGCTTACACTTCACAATCACTAACCTCCTCACACTTCACAATCACTATCCTGCTTACACTTCACAATCACTATCCTTCTCACAGTTCACAATCACTATGTTCCTCAGAGTTAACAATCTCTATCTTCCTGAGAGTTCACAATCACAATCCTGCTCACAGTTTACAATCACAATCCTGCTCACAGTTCACCATCACTAGCCACCTCACACTTCACAATCATTATCCTTCTCAGATTTCCCATTCACTATATTCCTCAGAGTTCTCAATCACTATCATCCTCACAGTTCATAATCACTATCCTCCTCATACTTTACAATCACTATCCTTCTCACAGTTCACAATCACTATACTCCTCAGAGTTCTCAATCACTATCCTGCTCACAATTCACAATCATTATTCTCCTCACAGTTCCCCATCATTATCATCCTCACAGTTCACAATCACAATCATCCTCAGAGTTCACAATCACTATCCTCCTCACACTTCACCATCACTATTGTGCTGCCACTACACAATCACTAACCTTGTCACAGTTCACAATAGCTGTCTTCCTCAGAGTTCACAATCACTATCATCCTCACAGTTCACAAGCACTATCCCCCTCACACTTCACAATCACTATCCTTCTCATACTTCACAATCACTATCCTTCCCACAGTTCACAATCACTATCTTTCTCAGAGTTCACATTTGCTATCCACATCACACTTCATAATCAATATTTTCCATAGCGTTCAGAATCACTATGCTCCTCATCCTTCACAATCACTATCCTCCTCACAGTTCACAATCACTATCCTCCTCACAGTTCACAATCACTATTCGCATCAAATTCACAATCACTATCCTCTCCATAGTTCACAATCTCTATCCCCTCACAGATCCCAATCAATATTCTCCTCACTGTTCACAATCACTATCCACCACACAATTCACAATCACTATCCTCTCCACAGTTCACGATCACTATCCTGCCAACATTTCACAATCACTATCCTCCTCACAGTTCACAATCATTATCCCCCTCATAGTTCACAATCACTATCCTCCTCATAGGTCACAATCGCTATCTTCCTCACAATTCACAATCACTATCCTCTCCACAGTTCACAATCACTTTCCACTCCACAGTTCACAATCACTATCCTCCTTACACTTCAAAATCGCTATCCTCCTCACAGTTCACAATCACTATCTGCCTCACAGCTCACTATCACTATCTTCCTCACAGTTCACAATCACTATCCTCCTCCCACTTCACAATCACATTCCTCCTCAAAGTTCAAAGTCACTAGCCGCCTAACACTTCATCATCACTATCGTCCTGACACTTCACAATTCACAATCCTGCTCACAGTTCACAATCACTATCCTCCTCACTGTTCCCCATCACTATCCTCCTCACACTTCACCATCATTATCTTGCTGACACTTCACAATCACTATCCTTCTCAAACTTCACAATCACTATCTTCCTCAGAGTTTGCCATCACTATCATTCTCACATTTCACAAACACTATCCTCCTCATACTTCACAATCACTATCCTTCTCACAGTTCACAATCACTATCTTCCTCAGAGTTTGCCATCACTATCATCCTCACATTTCACAAACACTATCCTCCTCATACTTCACAATCACTATCCTTCTCACAGTTCACAATCACTATCTTCCTCAGAGTTCACATTTGCAACCACATCACACTTCACAAACACAGTCTTCCTCACTGTTCACAATCACTCCCTTTCTCACAGTTCACAATCACTCACTTCCTCACAGTTCACAAGCACTATCTTCCACAGGATTCACAATCACTGAATTTCTCAGAGTTCACAATCACTAACCTCCTCACACTTCACAAACAATATTTTCCATAGCGTTCAGAATCACTATGCTCCTCATCCTTCACAATCACTATCCTCCTCACAGTTCACAATCACTATCCTCCTCACAGTTCACAATCACTATTCGCATCAAATTCATAATCACTATCCTCTCCATAGTTCACAATCTCTATCCCCTCACAGATCCCAATCAATATCCTCCTCACTGTTCACAATCACTATCCACCACACAATTCACAATCACTATCCTCTCCACAGTTCACAATCACTATCCTGCCAACATTTCACAATCACTATCCTCCTCACAGTTCACAATCATTATCCCCCTCATAGTTCACAATCACTATCCTCCTCATAGGTCATAATCGCTATCTTCCTCACAATTCACAATCACTATTCTCTCCACAGTTCACAATCAATTTCCACTCCACAGTTCACAATCACTATCCTCCTTAAACTTCAAAATCGCTATCCTCCTCACAGTTCACAATCACTATCTGCCTCACAGCTCACTATCACTATCTTCCTCACAGTTCACAATCACTATCCTCCTCCCACTTCACAATCACATTCCTCCTCAAAGTTCAAAGTCACTAGCCGCCTAACACTTCATCAGCACTATCGTCCTGACACTTCACAATTCACAATCCTGCTCACAGTTCACAATCACTATCCTCCTCACTGTTCCCCATCACTATCCTCCTCACACTTCACCATCATTATCTTGCTGACACTGCACAATCATTATCCTTCTCAGAGTTCACAATCGCTATCATCCTCAGAGTTCACAATCACTATCATCCTCACAGATCACAATCACTATCCTCCTCACACTTCACAATCACTATCCTCCTCACTCTTCACAATCACTATCCTTCTCAAACTTCACAATCACTATCATCCTCAGAGTTCACAATCACTGTCCTCCTTACACGTCACAATCACTATCCTCCTCACACTTCACAATCACTATATTTGCCAAACTTCGGAATCACGATCTTTGTCACAGTTCACAATCGCTATTTTCCTTACAGTTCACAATCACTATCCTCCACCCACTTCTCAATCGCTATCCTCCTCAAAGTTCACAGTCATTATCCTCCTCAGAGTTCACAATCACTATCCACTCCACATTTCACAATCACTATCCTCCTTACACATCACAATCACTATCCTCCTCACACTTCACAATCACTATCCTCCTCAAACTTCACAATTACGATCTTTGTCACAGTTCACAATCACTATCTTCCTCACAGTTCACTATCACTATCTTCCTCACAGTTCACAATCACTATCCTGCTCACACTTCACAATCACTATCCTCCTCAAACTTCACAATCACGATCTTTGTCACAGTTCACAATCATTGTCTTCCTCACAGTTCACAATCACTATCTTCCTCACACTTCACAATCACTATCCTCTTCCCACTTCTCAATCACATTCCTCCTCAAAGTTCACAGCCACTATCTTCCTCAGAGTTCACAATCACTATCGTCCTCATACTTCTCAATCACGGTCCTTCTCACAGTTCACAATCACTATCTTCCTTGAAGTTCACATTTGCGATCCACATCATACTTCACAATCACCATCTTCCTCACTGTTCACAATCACTCTCTTTCTCACTATTCACAATCACTCTCTTCCTCACATTTTACAATCACTAGCTTCCTCATAGTTCACAATCACTATTCTCCTCGCAGTTCACAAACACGGTCTTGCTCACTGTTCACAATCACTATCCTCCTCACAGTTCCCCATCACTATCGTCCTCACAGTTAACAATCACTACTTCCTCATAGTTCACAATCACTATCCTCCTCACACTTCACAATCACAATCCTTTTCACAGTTCACAATCACTATCTTCCTCAAAGTTCACTATCACTAACTTCCTCACAATTCATAATCACTATCCTCCTCCCACTTCACAATCACATTCCTCCTCAAAGTTCACAGTCACAATCCTCCTCACGCTTCACCATCACTCTCCTGCTGACACTTCACAATCACTATCCTTGTCACAGTTCACAACTGCTATCTTCCTCAGAGTTTACAATCACTATCATCCTCACAGTTCACAAGCACTAGCCTCCTCACAGTTCACAATCACTATCCTTCTCAAAATTCACAATCACTATCTTCCTCAGAGTTCACAATCACTATCATCCTCACAGTTCACAATCACGATCCTCCTTACACATCACAATCACTATCCTCCTCACACTTCACAATCACTATATTCGTCAAACTTCAGAATCACGATCTTTGTCACAGTTCACAATCACTATTTTCCTTACATGTCACAATCACTATCCTCCACCCACTTCTCAATCATATTCCTCCTCAAAGTTCACAGTCATTATCCTCCTCAGAGTTCACAATCACTATCCACTCCACATTTCACAATCACTATCCTCCTTACACATCACAATCACTATCCTTCTCACACTTCACAATCACTATCCTCCTCAAACTTCACAATCATGATCTTTGTCACAGTTCACAATCACTATCTTCCTCACAGTTCACTATCACTATCTTCCTCACAGTTCACAATCACTATCCTCCGCACACTTCACAATAACTATCTTCTTCAGAGTTTGCTTTCACTATCATCCTCACATTTCACAAACACTATCCTCCTCATACTTCACAATCACTAACCTTCTCACAGTTCATAATCACTATCTTCCTCAGAGTTCACATTTGCAACCACATCACACTTCACAAACACTGTCTTCCTCACTGTTCACAATCACTCTCTTTCTCACTGTTCACAATCACAATCCTCCTCGCAGTTCACAATCACTATCCTGCTCACTGTTCACAATCATTCTCCTGCTCACAGTTCCCCATCACTATCCTCCTCACATTTCACAATCACTAACTTCCTCATAGTTCACAATCACTATCCTCCTTGCAGTTCACAATCACTATCCTCACAGTTAACAATCGCTATACTCCTCACACTTCAGAATCACTGTCCTTCTCACAGCTCACAATCACTAACTTCCTCAGAAATCACAATTTTTATCTTACTAGCAGTTCACAGTCAAGATCCTCCTCACACTTAACAATCACTATCCTCCTCACACTTCACAATCACTATCCTCACAGTTCACAATGGCTATCCTCCTCACAGTTCACAATCGCTAAAGTCCTCACACTTCAGAAACACTATCCTTTTCACAGTTCACAATCACTATCTTCCTCACCATTCACAATTACTATCTTACTAGCACTTCACAGTCACTATCCTCCTCACACTTCACAATCACTATCCTCCTCACACTTCAAAATCAATATCTTCCTCAGAGTTCACAATCACTATCTTCCTCACAATTCACAATCACTATCCTCCTCACAATTCACAATCACTATCCTTCCTCACAATTCATAATTACTATCTTTCCTCACAGTTCACAATCACTCTCCTCCTCACACTTCACAATCATGATATTCCTCATAGTTCACAATCACTATCTTCCTCAGAATTCACAAAAACAATATTCCTCACAGTTAACATTCATTCTCCCCTCCACAGTTCACAATTACTATCCTCCTCAAACTTCAAAATTACTATCCTCCTCAGAGTTCATAAGCGCTATCTTCCTCACAGTTCACAATCAATAACCTCCCCACATTTCACAATCACTATACTCCCCACAGTTCACAACCACTATGCTCCTCACACTTCACAATCACAATCATCCTCACACTTCACAATCACAATCCTCCTCAGAGTTTACAATCGCTATCTTTTTCACAGTTCACAATCACTTTCCTCTCCACAGTTAACAATACTATCCACCCCACTGTTCACAATCACTATCCTCCTCACACTTCACAATCACTATCCTTCTCCCAGTTAACAATCACTATCTTCCTCAGTTCACAATCACTATCCTCCTCAATCTTCACAATCACTATCCTCCTTACTCTTCACAATCACTATCCTTCTCACACTTCACAATCACTATGTTCTTCAGAGTTAACAATCTCTAATTCTTCAGATTTCACAATTACTATCCTCCTCACAATTCACAATCTCTACTCTCCTCACACTTCAAAATCAATATCTTCCTCAGAGTTCACAATCACTATATTCCTCTGAGCTGACCATCACTATCCTCCACCCACTTCTCAATCATATTCCTCCTCAAAGTTCACAGTCACTATCTTCTTCCGAGTTCACAACCACTATCCTTCTCAGAGTTCCCATTCACTATCTTCCTCAGCGATCACAATCACTATCTTCTGCACAATTCACAATCACTATCCTTCTCACAGTTCACAGTCACTATCTTACTTGGAGTTCACAATCACTATCCTCCACACAATTCACAAGCAATATCCCCCTCACAGTTCACAATCATTATCCTCCTCATAGTTCACAATCACTATCCTCTCACCAGTTCACAATCACTATCCATTCCACAGTTCACAATCACTATCTTCCTTACACATCACAATCACTATCCTCCTCACACTTCACAATCATGATCTTTGTCACAGCTCACAATCACTATCTTCTTCACAGTTCACTATCACTATCTTCCTCAAAGTTCACAATCACTATCCTCTTCCCACTTCTCAATCACATTCCTCCTCAAAGTTCACAGTCACTATCTTCCTCAGAGTTCACAATCACTATCATCCTCATACTTCTCAATCACGGTCCTTCTCACAGTTCACAATCACTATCTTCCTCAAAGTTCACGTTCGCTATCCACATCACAGTTCACAATCACTATCTTCCTCAATGTTCACAATCACTCTTTCTCACTTTTCACAATCACTACCTTCCACATAGTTCACAATCACTATTCTCCACACAGTTGACAATCAGTATCCTGCTCACAGTTCACAATCATTATCCTCCTCACAATTCCCCAACACTATCCTCCTCACAGTTCACAATCACAATCTTCCTCAGAGTTCGCATTCACTATCCTCCTCCCCCTTCACAATCACATTCCTCCTCAAAGTTCACAGTCACTATACTCCTCACACTTCACCATCACTATCGTGATGACGCTTCACAATCACTATCCTTGCGACAGTTCACAATCGCTATCCTCCTCAGAGTTCACAATCACTATCATCCTCACAGTTCACAAGCACTATCCCCATCACACTTCACAATGACTATCCTTCTCACAACTCACAATCACTATCTTCCTCAGAGTTCACAGTCACTATCATCCTCACAGTTCATAATCACTATCTTCCTCATACTTCACAATCACTATCCTTCTCACAGTTCACAATCAATCTCTTCCTCAAAGTTCACAATCACTATCCTTCTCACAGTTCACAATCATTATCCTCCTCACAGTTCCCCATCACTATCCTCCTCATAGTTCACAATCACTATCCTCCTCACAGTTTACAATCACTTTTCGCCTCAAAGTTCATAATCACTATCCTCTCCACAGTTCACAATCACTATCCTGCCAACATTTCACAATCACTCGCCTCTCCACAGATCACAATCTCTATTCCCCTCACAGGTACCAATCACGATCCTCCTCAAAGTTCACAATCACTATCTTCCTCAGAGTTCACATTTGCAACCACATCACACTTCACAAACACTGTCTTCCTCACTGTTCACAATCACTCCCTTTCTCACAGTTCACAATCACTCACTTCCTCACAGTTCACAATCACTATCTTCCACAGGATTCACAATCACTGAATTTCTCAGAGTTCACAATCACTAACCTCCTCACACTTCACAATCAATATTTTCCATAGCATTCAGAATCACTATGCTCCTCATCCTTCACAATCACTATCCTCCTCACAGTTCACAATCACTATCCTCCTCACAGTTCACAATCACTATTCACATCAAATTCACAATCACTATCCTCTCCACAGTTCACAATCTCTATCCCCTCACAGATCCCAATCAATATCCTCCTCACAGTTCACAATCACTATCCACCACACAATTCACAATCACTATCCTCTCCACAGTTCACAATCACTATCCTGCCAACATTTCACAATCACTATCCTCCTCACAGTTCACAATCATTATCCCCCTCATAGTTCACAATCAATATCCTCCTCACAGTTCACAATCACTATGCTCCTCACACTTCACAATCACTAGACTCCCCACACTTCAACATCACTATACTCCACAAACTTCACAATCACTATCCTCCTCACAGTTCACACTCATTATCCCCCTAATAGTTCACAATCAATATCCTCCTCACAGTTCACAATCACTATGCTCCTCACACTTCACAATCACTAGACTCCCCACACTTCAACATCACTATACTCCACAAACTTCTCAATCACTATCCTTCTCACAGTTCACAATCACTATCTTCCACAGGAAAAACAATGACTACATTCCTCAGAGTTCACAATAACTATCCTCCTCTTCCTTGACAATCACTATCCTCCTCACAGTTCACAATCACTATCCTCCTCACAGTTTACAATCACTTTTTGCCTCAAAGTTCACAATCACTATCCTTTCCACAGTTCACAATCAATATCCTGCCAACATTTCACAATCACTAGCCTCTCCACAGATCACAATCTCTATTCCCCTCAAAGATTCCAATCACTATCCTCCTCACAGTTCACAATCACTATCATCCTCACAGTTCATAATCACTTTCCTCCTCATACTTCACAATCACTATCCTTCTCACAGTTCACAATCACTATCCTTCTCACAGTTCACAATCACTATCCTTCTCACAGTTCACAATCACTATTCTCCTCACATTTCACAATCACTATCCATCTCACAGTTCACAATCATTATCCTGCTCAGAGTTCCCCAGAAATATCCTCCTCACAGTTCACAATCACTATCTTCCTCAGAGTTCACATTTGCAACTACATCACACTTCACAAACACTGTCTTCCTCACTGTTCACAATCACTCTCTTTCTCACAGTTCACAATCACTCACTTCCTCACAGTTCACAATCACTATCTTCCAGAGGATTCACAATCACTGAATTTCTCAGAGTTCACAATCACTAACCTCCTCACACTTCACAATCAATATTTTCCATAGCATTCAGAATCACTATGCTCCTCATCCTTCACAATCACTATCCTCCTCACAGTTCACAATCACTATCCTCCTCACAGTTCACAATCACTATTCACATCAAATTCACAATCACTATTATCCTCACAGTTCACAATCTCTATCCCCTCACAGATCCCAATCAATATCCTCCTCACAGTTCACAATCACTATCCACCACACAATTCACAATCACCATCCTCTCCACAGTTCACAATCACTATCCTGCCAACATTTTATAATCACTATCCTCCTCACAGTTCACACTCATTATCCCCCTAATAGTTCACAATCACTATCCTCCTCACAGTTCACAATCATTATCCCCTCATAGTTCACAATCACTATCCTTCCTCACAGTTCATAATCACTATCCTCCTCACACTTCACAATCACTATCCTCCTCACACTTCACAATCAGTATCCTCACAGTTCACAATCGCAATAATCCTCACACTTCAGAATCACTGTCCTTCTCATAGTTCACAACCACTATCATCCTCATACTTCTCAATCACTGTTCTTCTCACAATTCACAATCACTATCTTTCTCAAAGTTCATATTCGCTATCCACATCACACTTCACAATCACTATCTTCCTCAAAGTTCACAATCACTCTCTTTCTCACTGTTCACAATCACACTCTTCCTCACATTTCACAATCACTATCTTCTTCATAGTTCACAATCAGAATTCTCCACACAGTTCACAATCACTTTCCTGCTCACAGTTCACAATCATTATCCTCCTCACATTTCCCCATCACTATCATCCTCACAGTTCACAATCACAATCTTCCTCAGAGATCACAATCACTATCATCCTCATACTTCACAATCACTGCCCTTCTCACAGTTCACAATCAATATCTTCCTCAAAGTTCACGTTCGCTATCCACATCACACTTCACTATCACTATCTTCCGCAATTTTCACCATCACTCTCTTTCTGACTGTTCACAATCACACTCTTCCTCACATTTCACAATCACTATCTTCCTCATAGCTCACAATCACTATTCTCCACGCAGTTCACAATCACTATCCTGCTCACAGTTCACAATCATTATCCCCCTCACAATTCCCCATCACTATCCTCCTCACAGTTCACAATCACTATCCTTCTAATACTTCACAATCTCTATCCTTCTAACAGTTCACAATCACTATCTTCCTCAGAGTTCACCTTTGCTATCCACATCACACTTCACAATCACTCTCTTCCTCACAGTTCACAATCACTATCTTCCACAGGAAAAACAATCACTAAATTCCTCAGTGTTCACAATCACTATCCTCCTCATCCTTGACAATCACTATCCTCCCCTCAGTTCACAATCACTATCCTCTCCACAGTTCACAATTACTATCCAATCCACTGTTCACAATTACTATCCTCCTCACACTTCACAATCATTATACACCTCAAACTTCAGAATCACAATCTTTGTCAATGTTCACAATCACTATCCTCCTTACATGTCACAATAACTATCCTGCTCACACTTCACAATCACTATACACCTCAAACTTCAGAATCACGATCTTTGTCACAGTTCACAATCACTATCTTCCTCACTGTTCACAATCACTATCCTTCACCCACTTCTCAATCACATTCCTCCTCAAAGTTCACAATCACTATCCTTCTCAGAGTTCTCAATCACTATCTTCCTCAGAGTTCACAATCACTATCTTCTGCACAATTCACAATCACTATCCTTCTCAAAGATCACAGTCACTATCTTCCTCAGAGTTCACAATCACTATCCTCCACATAATTCACTAGCATTATCCTCCACACAGTTCACAATCATTATCCTCCTCATAGTTCTCAATCACTATCCTCTCCACAGTTCACAATCACTATCCACTCCACAGTTCACAATCACTATCCTCCTCACACATCACAAACACTATCCTCCTCACACCTCACAATCACTATCCTACTCAAACTTCACAATCATGATCTTTGTCACAGTTCACAATCACTGTCTTCCTCACTGATCACTATCAGTATCTTCCTCAAAGTTCACAGTCACTATCATCCTCATACTTCTCAATCACGGTCCTTCTCACAGTTCACAATCACTATCTTCCTCAAAGTTCACATTCACTATCCATATCACACTTCACGATCACTATCTTCCTCAATGTTCACAATCACACTTTTTCACTGTTCACAATCACACTCTTCCTCACTTTTCACAATCACTATCTTCCTCATAGTTCACAATCACTATTCTCCACGCAGTTCACAATCACTATCCTGCTCACAGTTCACAATAATTATCCTCCTCACAATTCCCCATCACTATCCTCCTCACAGTTCACAATCACTATCGTGCTGACACTTCACAATCACTATCCTTGTCACAGTTCACAACCGCTATCTTCCTCAGAGTTCACAATCACTATCATCCTCACAGTTTACAAGCACTATCCTCCTCACAGTTCACAATCACTATCCTTCTCACAATTCACAATCACTAACTTCCTCAGAGTTCACAATCACTACCATCCTCAATGTTCATAATCACTATCCTCCTCATACTTCACAATCACTATTCTTCT
The DNA here is from genome assembly GCF_017639515.1 of Carcharodon carcharias. Classification (NCBI taxonomy): domain Eukaryota; kingdom Metazoa; phylum Chordata; class Chondrichthyes; order Lamniformes; family Lamnidae; genus Carcharodon; species Carcharodon carcharias. The sequence goes on along the minus strand of NC_054475.1, from coordinate 78,302,951 downwards.
CACAGTTCACAATCACTATGCTCCTCAGATTTCACAAACACTAGACTCCTCACACATCAACATCACTACACTCCACACACTTTTCAATCACTATCCTTCTCACAGTTCATAATCACTATCTTCCAAAGGAAAAAAAATCACTAAATTCCTCAGAGTTCACAATAACTATCCTACTCATCCTTGACAATCACTATCCTCCTCACAGTTCAAAATCACTATCCTCTCCACAGGTCACAATCTCTATTCCCCTCACAGATCCCAATCAAGATCCTCCTCACAGTTCACAATCACTATCCTTCCTCACAGTCCACAATCACTACTTTCCTCACAGTTCACTTTCACTAATCTTATCACACTTCACAATCACTATCCTCCTCACACTTCACAATCACTATCCCCACAGTTCACAATCGCTATCCTCCTCACAGTTCACAATCGCTAAAGTCCTAACACTTCAGAATCACTATCTTCCTCACAGTTCACAATTACTATCTTACTAGCAGTTCACAGTCACTATCCTCCTCACACTCCACAATCACTATCCTCCTCACACTTCAAAATCAATAGCTTTCTCAGAGTTCATAATCACTATCTTCCTCAGAGTTGACAATCACTATCCTCCTCCCAGTTCACAACCACTAGCCTCCTCACACTTCACAATCACTATATTTCTCATAGTTCACAATCACTATCCTCCTCAGAGTTCACAATCATTAACCTTCCTCACAGTTCACAATCAATAACCTCCCCACATTTCACAATCACTATACTCCCCACAGTTCACAACCACTATGCTCCTCACACTTCACAATCACAATCATCCTCACACTTCACAATCATTACCCTCCTCAGAGATTACAATCGCTATCTTCCTCACAGTTCACAATCACTATCCTCTCCACAGTTAACAATTACTATCCACCCCACTGTTCACAATCACTATCCTCCTCACACTTCACAATCACTATCCTTCTCACAGTTCACAATCACTATTCTCCTCGCAGTTCACAATCAGTAACTTCCTCATAGTTCACAATCACAATCCTCCTCGCAGTTCACAATCACTGGCCTCCCAATAAATTCCTCAGGGTTCACAATCACTATCCTCCTCATCCTTGACAATCACTATCCTCCTCAGAGTTCACATCAATATTCGCCGCGGAGTTCACAATCACTAGCCTCTCCACAGTTCAAAATCACTATCCTGCCAACGTTCCACAATCACTAGCCTCTCCACAGATCACAATCTCTATTCCCCTCACAGATCACAATCACTATCCTCCTTCTCAGTTCACAATCACTATCCTGCCAACATTTCACAATCGCTAGCCTCTCCACAGATCACAATCACTATTCCCCTCACAGATCACAATCACTATTCCCCTCACAGATCACAATCACTATCCTCCTCACAGTTCACAATCACTATCCTCCTTCACAGTTCACAATCACTATCCTGCCAACATTTCACAATCGCTAGCCTCTCCACAGATCACAATCTCTATTCCCCTCACAGATCACAATCACTATCCTTCCTCACAGTTCACAATCACTATCCTCCTCACAGTTCACAATCACTATCCTCTCCACAGTTCACAATCACTATCCTGCCAACATTTCACAATCGCTAGCCTCTCCACAGATCACAATCTCTATTCCCCTCACAGATCACAATCACTATCCTTCCTCACAGTTCACAATCACTACCGGCCTCACAATTCACAATCACTATCTACCTCACAGTTCACTTTCACTAATTTTCTCACACATCACAATCACTATCCTCCTCACACTTCACAATCACTATCCTCACAGTTCACAATCGCTATCCTCACAGTTCACAATCGCTAAAGTCCTCACACTTCAGAATCACTATCATTTTCACTATCCTTCCTCACATTTCACAATCACTATCCTTCCTCACAATTCACAATCACTATCCTTCCTCACAGTTCACAATTACTACCTTACTAGCAGTTCACAGTCACTATCCTCCTCACACTTCACAATCACTATCCTCCTCACACTTCAAAATCAATATGTTCCTCAGAGTTCACAATCACTATTTTCCTCAGAGTTGACAATCACTATCCTCCTCCCAGTTCACAATCACTATCCTCCTCACAATTCACAATCACTATCCTTCCTCACAATTCATTATTACTATCTTTCCTCACAGTTCACAATCACTATCCTTCTCACAGTTCACAACCACTATCCTCCTCACACTTCACAATCACTATATTTCTCATAGTTCACAATCACTATCTTCCTCAGAATTCACAATAATGATATTCCTCACGGTTCACATTCATTCTCCCCTCCACAGTTCACAATCACTATCCTCCTCAAACTTCAAAATTACTATCCTCCTCAGAGTTCATAAGCACTATCTTCCTCACAGTTCACAATCAATAACCTCCCCACATTTCACAATCACTATACTCCCCACAGTTCACAACCACTATTCTCCTCACACTTCACAATCTCAATCATCCTCACACTACACAATCACTCTCCTCCTCCGAGATTACAATCGTTATTTTCCTCACAGTTCACAATCACTATCCTCTCCACAGTTAACAATTACTCTCCACCCCACTGTTCACAATCACTATACTCCTCACACTTCACAATCACTATCCTCCTTACTCTTCACAATCACTATCCTTCTCACACTTCACAATCACTATGTTCTTCAGAGTTAACAATCTCTAATTCCTCAGATTTCACAATCACTATCCTCCTCACACTTCACAATCACTATCCTGCTCACAGTTCACAATCACAATCCTGCTCACAGTACACCATGACTACCCTCCTCACACTTCACAATCACTATCCTTCTCAGAGTTCCCAATCACTATATTTCTCAGAGTTCTCAATCACTATCATCCTCACAGTTCATAATCACTATCATCCTCATACTTCACAATCACTATCCTTCTCACAGTTCACAATCACTATCTTCCTCAGAGTTCACATTTGCTATCCACATCACACTTCACAATCACTCTCTTCCTCACAGTTCACAATCACTATCCTTCTCACTGTTCACAATCACTATACTCCTTGCAGTTCACAATCACTCGCCTCCCACAGGTCACAATCACTGTGTACCTCAGAGTTCTCAATCACTTTCTTCCTCAGATTTCACAATCACTATGCTCCTCACACTTCACAATCACTAGACTCCCCACACTTCAACATCACTATACTCCACAAACTTCTCAATCACTATCCTTCTCACAGTTCACAATCACTATCTTCCACAGGAAAAACAATGACTACATTCCTCAGAGTTCACAATAACTATCCTCCTCTTCCTTGACAATCACTATCCTCCTCACAGTTCACAATCACTATCCTCCTCACAGTTTACAATCACTTTTTGCCTCAAAGTTCACAATCACTATCCTCTCCACAGTTCACAATCAATATCCTGCCAACATTTCACAATCACTATCCTCCACACACTTCACAATCACTATCCTCACAGTTCACAATCACTATCCTCCACACTGTTCACTATTGCTATACTCCTCACACTTCAGAATCACTATCCTTTTCCCAGTTCACCATCACTATCATCCTCATAGTTCACAATCACTATTCTCCACACAGTTCACAATCACTATCCTGCTCTGAGTTCACAATCATTATCCTCCTCACAATTCCCCATCACTATCCTCCTCACAGTTCACAATCACAATCTTCCTCAGAGTTCACATTCACTATCCTCCTCCCACTTCAATCACTCTCTTCCTCACTGTTCACAATCACTATCCTTCTCACAGTTCACAATCACTATTCTCCTCGCAGTTCACAATCACTATCCTGCTCACAGTTCACAATCATTATGCTGCTCACAGTTCCCCATCACTACCCTCCTCACAGTTCACAATCAGTAACTTCCTCATAGTTCACAATCACTATCCTCCTCGCAGTTCACAATCACTGTCCTCCCACAGGTCACAATCACTGTGTTCCTCAGAGTTCTCAGTCACTATCTTCCTCACAGTTCACTTTCACTAATCTTCTCACACTTCACAATCACTATACTCCTCACACTTCACAATCAATATCCTTACAGTTCACAAGCGCTATCCTCCTCACAGTTCACAATTGCTAAAGTCCTCACACTTCAGAATCATTATCATTTTCACAGTTCACAGTCACTATCCTCCTCACACTTCACAATCACTATCCGCCTCACACTTCAAAATCAAAATCTTCCTCAGAGTTCACAATCACTATTTTCCTCAGAGTTGACAATCACTATCCTCCTCCCAGTTCACAATCACTATCCTCCTCACAATTCATAATCACTATCCTTTCTCACAATTCATAATTACTTTCTTTCCTCACAGTTCACAATCACTATCCTCCTCATACTTCACATTCACTATATTTCTCATAGTTCACAATCACTAACTTCCTCAGAATTCACAATAACGATATTCCTCACAGTTCACATTCATTCTCCCCTCCACAGTTCACAATCACTTTCTTCCTCAAACTTCAAAATTACTATCCTCCTCAGAGTTCAGAAGCGCTATCTTCCTCACAGTTCACAATCAATAACCTCCCCACATTTCACAATCACTATACTCCCCACAGTTCACAATCACTATCCACCCCACTTTTCACAATCACTATACTCATCGCACTTCACAATCACTATCCTTCTCCCAGTAAACAATCACAATCTTCCTCAGTTCACAATCACTATCTTCCTCAGTTCACAATCACTAACCTCTTTACCCTTCACAATCACTATCCTTCTCACACTTCACAATCACTATGTTCTTCAGAGTTAACAACCTCTAATTGCTCAGATTTCACAATCACGATCCTCCTCACACTTCACAATCACTATCCTCCTTACACTTCCCAATCACTATCCTCCTCATACTTCACAATCACTATCCTGCTTACACTTCACAATCACTATCCTTCTCACAGTTCACAATCACTATCCTCCTTACACTTCCCAATCACTATCCTCCTCATACTTCACAATCACTAACCTCCTCACACTTCACAATCACTATCCTGCTTACACTTCACAATCACTAACCTCCTCACACTTCACAATCACTATCCTGCTTACACTTCACAATCACTATCCTTCTCACAGTTCACAATCACTATGTTCCTCAGAGTTAACAATCTCTATCTTCCTGAGAGTTCACAATCACAATCCTGCTCACAGTTTACAATCACAATCCTGCTCACAGTTCACCATCACTACCCACCTCACACTTCACAATCACTATCCTTCTCAGATTTCCCATTCACTATATTCCTCAGAGTTCTCAATCACTATCATCCTCACAGTTCATAATCACTATCCTCCTCATACTTTACAATCACTATCCTTCTCACAGTTCACAATCACTATACTCCTCAGAGTTCTCAATCACTATCCCGCTCACAATTCACAATCATTATCCTCCTCACAGTTCCCCATTATTATCATCCTCACAGTTCACAATCACAATCATCCTCAGAGTTCACAATCACTATCCTCCTCACACTTCACCATCACTATTGTGCTGCCACTACACAATCACTAACCTTGTCACAGTTCACAATAGCTGTCTTCCTCAGAGTTCACAATCACTATCATCCTCACAGTTCACAAGCACTATTCTCCTCACAGTTCTCAATCACTATCCAGCTCACAGTTCACAATCATTATCCTGCTCAGAGTTCCCCATAACTATCCTCCTCACAGTTGACAATCACTAACGTCCTCATAGTTCACAATCACTATCCTCCTTGCAGTTCACAATCACTATCCTCCCACAGGTCACAATCACTGTGTTCCTCAGAGTTCTCAATCACTATCTTCCGCAGATTTCACAATCACTATGCTCCTCACACTTCATAATCACTAGCCTCCTCACACTTCAACATCACTATAGTCCACAAACTTCTCAATCACTATCCTTCTCACAGTTCACAATCACTATCTTTCACCGGAAAAACAAACACGAAATTCCTCAGAGTTCACAATCACTATCCTCGTCATTCTTGACCATCACTATCCTCCTCACAGTTCACAATCACTATCCTCCTCACAGTTCACAATCACTATCCTCCTCACAGTTTACAATCACTTTTCACCTCAAAGTTCACAATCACTATCCTCTCCACAGTTCACAATCACTATCCTGCCAACATTTCACAATCACTAGCCTCTCCACAGAACACATTCTCTATTCCCCTCACAGATCCCAATCACTATCCTCCTCACAGTTCACAATCACTATCATTCCTCACAGTTCACAATCACTACCCGCCTCACAGTTCACAATCTCTATCTTCCGCACCGTTCCCTTTCACTAATCTTCTCAGACTTCACTATCACTATCCTCCTCACACTTCAAAATCACTATCCTCACAGTTCACAATCGCTATCCTCCTCACAGTTCACAATCACTATCCTTCCTCACAGTTCACAATCTCTATCTTCTGCACCGTTCACTTTCACTAATTTTCTCACGCTTCACAATCACTATCCTCATAGTTCACAATCACTATCCTCCTCACAGTTCACTATTGCTATACTCCTCACACTTCAGAATCACTATCTTTTTCCCAGTTCACCATCACTATCGTCCTCATAGTTCACATTCACTATTCTCTACACAGTTCACAATCACTATCCTGCTCACAGTTCACAATCATTATCCTCCTCACAATTCCCCATCACTATCCTCCTCACAGTTCACAATCACAATCTTCCTCAGAGTTCACATTCACTATCCTCCTCCCACTTCACAATCACATTCCTCCTCAAACTTCACAGTCACAATCCTCCTCACACTTCACCATCACTATCGTGCTGACACTGCGCAATCAATATCCTTGTCACAGTTCACAACCGCTATCTTACTCAGAGTTCACAATCACGGTCATCCTTACAGTTTACAAGCACTATCCACCTCACACTTCACAACCACTATCCTTCTCCCAATTCACAATCACTATCTTCCTCAGAGTTCACAATCACTATCATCCTCACAGTTCGTAATCACTATCCTCCTCATACTTCACAATCAATGTCCTTCTCACAGTTCACAATCACTCTCTTCCTCACAGTTCACAATTGCTATCCTGCTCACAGTTCACAATCATTATCCTGCTCACAGTTCCCCATCACTATCTTCCTCACAGTTCACTTTCACTAATCTTCTCACACTTCACAATCACTATACTCCTCATACTTCACAATCACTATCCTCACAGTTCACAATCGCTATCCTCCTCACAGTTCACAATTGCTAAAGTCCTCACAGTTCACAATTACTATCTTACTCACAGTTCACAATTACTATCTTACTAGCAGTTCACAGTCACTATCCTCCTCACACTTCACAATCACTATCTGCCTCACACTTCAAAATCAATATCTTTCTCAGAGTTCACAATCACTATCTTCCTCAGAGTTCACAATCACTATCCTCCTCACAATTCACAATCACTATCCTTCCTCACAATTCATTATT